>NC_054559.1:12951146-13251146 GCF_017654505.1 Polyodon spathula
ATGTGTGAAAATGACCGCACATCTGGAGAAATGCATTCCTTGTAGAAATCTGAAAAATACGGTACCTTCTAAAATCTAATCCTCCATCTTTAAAAATGATTAAAAAAAAAAACATGCATAGTCGATGGATTTTCCAGGTTTGTATTATCATAATACCTTAAGCGGTACCCTTGAACGGTTTTAGAATATTCTCATCATATTTCTTGCAGGGTGTCTCTGTGTCAATTGGGTAGGTATGAGAACTTTCCTTACTCTTCTTGTAATTCACTCATCCCCTGCACTCCTGGGAACTCCCTTCCGACAATGAAAATTAAGAACTGAGCATTTTGGACATGTGATAGTCTATCGCATTAGTGAAAACCATTTAGCAAGCTCACTCGCTGGCTGTGAAACAACATTGCATGCTGTATGAATAACATACAGTAACATTGAACTGGCCTCATTTTTATTTATTCAGTGAAGTCACCCAGTTCTCCTCTAATATGTACATAGGATCTCTGCGTTTCGTCTTTCCCTGAGAAGATATGCTTGAGGCTGTACTGGTAATTGTGACTGCCTTCGAGCAAATTAAGTTCATGTTACATTCTTCACAGTACTGTACAATCACAGTGCCATCGTTAACAACATCTACTTTCTTCACTTAGCGTTAGCACAAGCTACATTATCACTGGCTGCCTTTTCCTGTGTTGAATAACTCTGGATTCTCTGCTTTTAGTACCTTTTTTAAATTGCGATATTTATAGTACACCCTTGCCATAACACCCTTCATTATAACTAACCTTTGGCCATAACGAACCTGGCCCCTGGACCCAAATAAATAAAAGATAAATGCCATATAAACACACACTGTCAACATCCCGGTCTGCACGTGCTGGATGCCAACAAAGCTGGAAACAATATTGATCGTTTGAAAAAAGCAGTAATGCAGACATATCTCTGTCGTGAATGTAGGTTGTCAAAAAGCACTTTTTTCTTCAGCAATGATGCGGCAAAGCAAAAAAAAAAAAAAAAAAGAGGATCTGATAGACTTTTCATGACAAAGTTTTCGTGTGATTTTGTAATAAAAGCTCAGTTTGGTATTCTCGCATGTTTGAGATTTAGTGCACTTTCGTGTCAGATTGATTTTGAATAAATTTGCGATTTGTGCTTTCTGTTTTGCGTTTTAACGCAAAGGCAGAATACTTGCATACATCTGACAAACAGGTACATGTAATTCAACTTTTATTCACAATTTGATCTTATTAACTTACTCCAACACTTTGTCCTTCATTTTGATTGTCCTTTTGCTATAATGAACCCCTCGATATAACAAACAAAAGCCTTGGATCCCAGCAGGTTCGTTATAACGAGGGTGTACTGTATTTCAAAGAACTTGCTGATTTTAAAGACTTCACTTGCATTGCTGATATGATTTAGTGCAATGGTTTTGATAGAACAAAGGTAATAATTATCTTAGGGACACACTGCAGAATGTGTGGGATTGCTGGTCTAGCAGTGTCCATTATCTGGGTCAGATCAGGTTTGCAGTTTTGACATTAAAGGAATGACCCATATTTATGTAGGAAAGGCAGGGGGTTTGACTTTATTCCCCAAGGAAGTTTGACTTCCCTGCTAGATAATAAACATTTACTCTCTTCCTTTTGAGGATGGGGACAGGGTTGAAACAAGCATGCTTAACCCTTTCAACCTAACCTGCGCTGTAGGCGCTTGTCTAAGGTAGACCCTTATTTTTATGATCACAATTTAATTTACAACTTAATTTCTTGTGAACAAGACACGCTGGATTAAGAAAGTAAGCCAATGGCGTGTCTATAGGGTTGGCACTTTCGATGACCTATTGTGCACCATAGAGATGTGAAGGGGTGTCCTCATTGCAGAAAACCGAGGGGCTAGCTGAGATTTGAAAGTCATCAACATAATAGTACAATATTTAGCATAAAGCCCCCTTCCTGTAGGCATACCGACTCTTTGGTGAATGATAAAACTGTAATCTGTAAAGTCTGCTCAGAACTATACTCATTTTCTTTCAATCTCATTTTGTAAGTGCTGCAAGGCTTTTAGTGCACTGCCACTCACTGCTAAGGCAGACAATTACCACACCAGGGAATATGAGAATTGTATTAGTCATTAGTTCAGCTCATTTGCAATGCATTGTCCTTGTAGCACTGCTGATGTCCAGTTTTGTTGGGAGAGGTACAGGAGGCATCAGGAAGTAAATGAATAGGTTGTCCACATGCCAACAGCTGAACTGGGCTTCAAATGCAAGTTTCCAGGAACACCATCCAATCAACAAGGTTTACTTTTAGTGACTTCAGGGGCCACGTGATGCAATTACTCTATAATTGTGTTTTACAGTGGTGTAACTGCATTAGGAATCAAGAGATGAGTGTGTGTAGATTTAGCACTAGTTGGAAGTATCTGTGTGCGCTTTGTTTGAATAGATTGCACTGAAATATTAAAACATCTTGGGACATATAGTGTAGGATTTAAAAATCAGGATCTTCTGTTCGCTAGTCAAAAAAAGAACCTCTGATTAGAAGCAATTCCAATACAAGTCATCGCTGTTCTGCATTACAAACCCTGTTTGTGTTTAGAGTATAATTTCCCAGAGTGTCAGGGTTACCTTGTGAACTTGTACTTGGTCAATGAAAGCAAACCCACCTCCCCTCTGACAGCAGATCATTAACTTCTCCTATACTGCTGCTATTTTTAGCCTAGCCCTGACATCAATCTGACGTTGGTGGCTGAGCGGGAGACAGTGATGCAGGAGCTCCTGGGGTTAGTGAGGTGGTGGTGGTGTGGGGCACAAGAGCTGATTCTTAACCCTTTATGCACAGAAGCACTTCCACTCGGTTCTTCCTAGAATTTCCGCCAATTCCGCTTCTTTGGAGTTGTTGCTCGCATCTTCGGTTCAGGATGCACGTTACTGTAGAAGTTGCGTAGACATCAAAGACAGCAAAGTGCACATGATATATACTGTGTGTGTGTGTGTGTGTGTGTGTGTGTGTGTGTGTGTGTGTATATATATATATATATATATATATATATATATATATATATATATATATATATATATATATATATATATATATATGTATATATATATAATTAGTCCCACACGATACAGATGCACCCATCCATTTTGTGTGAATCATGATTAACCTTGCTGGTTGCTCACAGCTCATTTGATTGACTAATGTCCTTTCTACCATTATGCATATATTAATAAGAGATACAAGTATTTTTCCAAGCTGTGTTCAGAATCCCTGAGGAGCTACTGCTCACTGGTTTCCATACAGTATGTTGAATGACATGCACAACAGGCACCAAAGACTGCAAGGTTTGTGACCCCTTGGTTATGTGCCTTAACATTACGTGCCGCCTTAACAAACAAATGGAAAAAGAGGAGGGGGTACAGATCATGTTTGCCATCCATTAAAATCTCGCTTGCCCACCATAGCACCTCTTTCCGATGACAGGTTGTAATGGAAAAATCCCATCTCCCAATAAACTCTTATCTACAATGCCTGTGAATACACCAGCTGATGTGCTTAAGTGGACTAGAAGCTAATTAATTGACTGTAGACAGTCTGTATTAGTTAATGGTCACTGAGAATTTATCAAAGTGATTGGGATCTGACAGCAATGCTTATGGCATATGGGTTCATTTGTGGACTGCATATGTGTTGGAGTGAAATTCATCCCTTGGGGATTCAGGTTGGATTCTGGAAAGCTATGGCAAGACTTAATTTGCTTCTGTGTAGTTAAAGCACCCCTCGATCATCTAGTTTTACATTGAAATTGTGCACCAATTCGTAATTTTCCCTTCTACAACTGTAAACATGTCTCCAACAGTACAAGTCTTTAGCAACCCGTGTACACTGTCTCAGTTGTAATTTCTAAAACCTGCCAATGGTGCTGAAAATGGGTTGACATGCTCCTGCACTGGGCTCATCTGTTCTTTGGTACTGGTCACTGAATAGCCTTTTTTTTCTCCAGTACAGGATTGGCCAGCTGTATACCATCAGCAAACACAGCCACGAGGAGAGCGACAAGGGGGAAGGCGTGGAGGTGGTGCGAAACGAGCCACACATAGACCCCGTCCATGGAGAGGGGCAGTTCACAGAGAAGAGGGTACACTTGTCCAGGTATACAAAATCCAGCAATGCCAGTTCTTCCCATTAGAATCATATGGGTGTCTTACTTTTAGTGTCATGTTCATCTAAAAGAAAAAGATATTCAGTGTTAATCTGTACTAGCTCTCAGACTACTCGTTTATCTGTGGGAGAACATTAAGAATACATTAGAAATGGCTGACAGAGAATTGTAATAGGGGGTAATGGACTGTAGTTTTAACTGAATTTATTTTACAAAAAGTACAAGAAGGTTTTATCAGTGTTAAACAAAATAGGGTTAACTTATGAAGAGGGGAAATGTTTTCAGCTTCAAATCAAATTAACTTGCTGCTTCATTCATGGGTTTGACAAAGTAAGTAAATGTTTGTTTGAACATGTGTATCTTTTACATTCTAGCAGTGTAGGTGCTAAAACTGTTTGAGCATGCATTTTATTTGCTGCCTTGCTGTATGAGGCCATGTATTTGCTTTTTGCCTTTAGGGAATGTATAATGAATGTTAATGTTGCTTTTTCTAATTTCAGCTTGGCTTTTATTGTTTATAAAGGGCTTGAAGTCCAGGACATGAAGAATAGTGTAGGCCTGTCTGTGACCCACAGCTTCCTTCCTTTGTACAAAAACACCCTCAAATGGCCTCATTAATATTGATGAAATTGCCTTGAACTACTGGCACAAAGATTAGCTATTATAAAAATGTTACTGAACACAGTTTTCTTTTAAAATATATATATTCAGATATATTTGAAATGCTATGGTAATTGTTATGTCTGGTCCTGTCTAGGTTTTGATGTCCATACGTCACCTGTATCTAGGCAACCAGGCAGTCCACTTTGCCTAAACCTCTTGTGGGCTGTCTGAGGTTTAAAACAAAACAATTGTAATAAACAGTTGACACAAGAAATTCACGTCAAGTCTCAAATACAGCCTGTGCAAGGTTTTTCATGTAAACACGGCTGTGATGGGTTGTTTACAATGGCATCGTTTAATTGCTATCAGATTTTCTTCTCGAGTTCAATTCACACTAAATACGTAACAGACTTAACCTGGGGGGTTTCATTTTTCAAATTAAATGATTTCTGTAACTGTTTTCCAACCTCTTTCCCATTATGCTCTGTATCTCATCTCTCCTTCAGTACTAACACTGCTCAGCAGTGTAGATGTTTAGCTGCCCTCCATGCAAAGTCTCATTGGGATTGCATTGTTATCAGCACTCCTCTTTCTTAACGGGGAGCTATGGGACTTGAGAGGTTCTAACCAGATATCCATGGCTTAGTATATATATATATATATATAATATATCTTGGTATCTTTTCAACCCTGGCTGGGGATGAAACCCACGGCTTTTCCGCCCCCTGGTTCGTTTGCTTTAATCCTCTCACTCTGTATTATGAGTACATCTTTTGATGAATTTTTATTTATTTATTTATTTTGTAGAGAAATGTCGTATTGGGCCATTGCAGTTGCTAGGCAACCCTTTGTGGAATGAACAGTTTCAGATTGTTCTCGAGCTGAAAAAACAAAAGGGCCAATTCTCTCAACCAGAGCTATTTTTTACTATGCTTTCCCACAAGCCTCTGTAATGAAGTTCATTTTTAATAAGTCTGCTCTCATTGACGACGCAACTGTCAGCCAGAGAGCTTGATTGTGTTCCTCAGCTCCATTATCCACTCCATCAGAGAGCCGCGCTGCTGGGGCGCTGCACCAGAGAGCCACGGTTTTCCATTGCTTCAGCACCATCTAACACTGATAACCCCTTCTTAATACAAGTGATTCATACCCTGGCTTAGGTCTTTGCTGTAAAGTGGGCCACAGCAGAAGGTGTAAATAAGCAACAGCATCAACACATACATCTGAATCTAACATGGTGTTTAGAGGAGTAAAGATAGTTACTGTTATGAACAGAATCCCATGTTTCCAGTACTGCAGCCTAGTACCTTTTAAAACACCTGTAACTAATGCATACCACCATTGCTGTTGCAGGTGAGATTTATAATGCTGGTTGTTGGTTTTGGACAGAAAAGTAAAAAATGTGGGGAATATAGAAAACAAGTCCTAAAATGGGCAGAGTTGGACAGCTATAGTGTGTGTACAGCTTGTATCAAGGGGATAACTAGTTTCACAGTTTCAGTTACCGTGAAACCTTTTGCTCCATCCCCAACTGTGTCAACCACACTGCCTGCCTCTACTGTTGATGATTTTGATTACTTTACCAGAAGAGATATTCTGGGATTCTGTTAGATGGGTATTCTCTCTCACAGAGCCTATTAAAATGTTCAAGGCTTCAAGCTGGCTGGAAAATACACAGCATGGGTTCAAGCTGCCACTGGTTAGAGCAGCACACAGACCCCTTACAGAGTCTGAGAATTGATTAGCCAGCTGCTGGAACATTTCAGAGAGTGGTCAGCACTCCAAATCAGCCATCAACTCCATCCGGTTAGCAGTCAGCAACAGGCAGTTCTGTTTGATAAAAAAAAACCAAATGCATAATGACTGAATATGCTTTTACACAATTTCAGAAGTGGTTACATTAAACAAAAAAAAGCAGAAAAAAACTGATATGACAGCTCTCCTGGCCTATTTCCAGTGCCACAAAAGCTGTTCCTATGAGGAGATTGTGCAGTATGAGTAATCAGAAAGTAGAATGCAGAGAATATTAAACAGATTTGGTTCTTTGTGTGACATTACTCTTTTTAGACTCTGAGGTAACATGACAGGAACAATTTGGGTTTATAATGTCCAAAGTCGCATACATCAGCCAAAATAGGTCAAACATTTATTGTTCTTATTCATATATGACAGCAATTTCCGGTATTTCCAATCCAATGGCGAAACAAACCTTTGATTTAAACATGAGCAATATACAAACATTCTTAACTCTAAGTAGTTGTACACATATGGTAATGTTTGAATGGACTAATTTCCAGTGGCACAGTAATTTATATCTGGAGCCAGTTTTGCTTAATGGTTAAAGATAAGAGTACAGTGAAGTGCCATTGACACCTCATTTTCCATTCCAAGGGACAGTAGGAAAACGCACAGTAACTATTACACTGAATAAAGTTGATAATGAAACACGAAACTCAAACTGTGGTGAGGAATAATGTCCATTAGCTCTGTTCATTATTTTTTCACAAATCCATTCCCTCTTACTATGCACAATATCTCACATCTTAATAGGCTTTTAAAGGTTAAAAAAAAAACCCTTTTATTTCAACTCTTGTCACTGTGATCTCTGCAGAGGATTAGCTCACATTTTTCCAGGCAGGATTCCATTTTCATCAAGTGTGTTAATATTTTTTTTTTAAGTGTTTTTGTTTTTATTTAGCGATGGCTTTTAGAAGTGTGTGGAGTAGCGAATTCGCAGCAGTATGATAAAATAAATACTTGCACTAAGAGAGAGGCTGGTTCAAGTGGACTGTACGGCATTATATTTCTGCATGTTTAATGAGACCATTTAAACTAGATGTTCTGTTTTGTAGGAAAATGTCGTACTTATTTAATGCTGCAATGTGCTTTACTTAAACACGGAAACAACACATCTCCTAGCGTTTCATTTCTTCCAATAATAGCATAGCTTTTAACTGCTTCTAATTGATGACGCAACAATGCCTTACTCCCTCGAGATAAGAATATTCATCTTGCTATTGAATATAGTAGCCCAGAGTCAATCATGCAAACTATTTATAGAATGCCGCATTGAACCGGCTTCTATTCTGGGAACAACATTATTAACCCCCCCCCCCCCCTACACTTGTGAGTTTCAGGGGGATTGATGTACACTCTGAGGTGTAATTAGGTTTGTTTTCTTTATCTCAGATACTGTAGCTCTGCTATTGTATAGTTCTTGTTGGCTAGCTCTGTTCTATTTTTATTCTATATTACTTGAAAAGTATGACAATTGAGAGAGATGCCAAGATCATGTTTCTTTTATGTATATCTTCCATGTCTATATACGGTATACTGCAGTATGTCTTAATTCTGTCCGTTTTATTTGTGAGGTTTTGTTTGTACTGCTGACGAATACAGAGTGTTTTTCTATGTTTTAATGTTGATGATGGAACTCTTTGAGACACACAGTGCCCATACGAAGCTGTTAATGAAATTCTGTTTCCCATCAATTTGTGCCTCCAAGCTACATGTCTACCAGCAAAGTGAATGTTTGTTTTTTTTTTCCACACAACAGCAGAGCGAATTGTCAAACTGACTTTATAACCTGTTTATATAAAACTTTTTTTTTTGATTGTTGAACTAACACGCAATTTGTTTACTTGGTGTTTTTTTCAGTAAGCTTCCCAGCTGGGCTCGAGCTGTGGTTCCCCGCATATTTTATATCACAGAGAAGGCCTGGAACTACTATCCTTACACAATCACAGGTAAAGAGACAGTACACTGGAATACACGGACCACTGTGATTCACACAAACTCACGTCAAACAAATTTGAATTCTGATGCTATATTTTTTTTTACTTTTACAAATAACCTTTGTTTATTTCTCTTTTTCTTCTTTGTTTGCTGTGGATGTTCTGCGAACTCCTAGAATATACGGTAAGTTTCCGTATATTTAACCATAAAAGCACTTTCTTCAAAGAGTTGTGACTTCTACACTGAATCCTTACCTATTGAACTAAAACATTTGGTAACTGTTACTGTTTGACATGTTGTGGAAGTATGTCATGGTGACATTTCACATTACGGACAGCTTATTTATTAAGCTTTTGAACAAATTGATTGAGGCTTTATTGAACTTGAACTTATTGAACTTTTGAGGCCACTTTAACTGCACGCTGTCAGATACATCTAGCTGGGTGTTGATTGATTGGGTATAGCTAGTTTATCACAAGGTACCGCTGATTATTTGGTCCACAGTTTCCATTAGGATGAACAGGTGGGGAGGCATTTTCAAAACACCTAACTAATTTTGACAGAAAATGTGTACCTTTATGATTTCCAAGATAAGCGCCAACTAAGACGTGGCTTTACAGTAAACTAATGTGATCCATCTGCATCTCCATCCATTTGCGTTTCTTTCCATCTGATGATGTAGGCATCCTTCTGCCTGGAGTTGATGACTGAAGTGTAATGCTGGCTCCAGGGATCAGCTTCATTTATTTGCATGGCTCATATCTTACTTCCTTTTCTTGTTTCACCTGCTGGTTTCATATTGATTTCCTTTTTTTTGCTAAGCTCCTCTGTTAATATAAGAATATGTGCAGCAGTCATTGTGTGGGCAGTGCAATCGCTCTCTTAGCGGCCACTAATGGAGCAGAGTTCTGTGTAGTGAAATTGCAGGATGTCAAGCGTGTGCTTGTAAAATATTAGGCTGTATTTCATTTAACTCTAAAGTCAAAATAAAACAACTTAAGCGGAGATGTGGAAAGGCGATGAATCACTTTACTTTGTGTGTGCAACGTGATTTCTTTAACGTTTCTCCACGCAGCGGCTCTGTGCAGAAAGAGATGTGCATAATTTATTAAGCAAACAAGTCTTATCATCAAAGGATTCTAGGAATTATCTATTTAAGGAGTTTAGTGATAAATTTAATATGGCTTTTGCATGCAGAAGCTTTGTGTGTAATGGACTTTGTTACACCTAGTCAAACAATTGACCAATATGTTTCATGTTTTATACCATTTTAATTGTTTGAAGTTTTTTATTTGATTCATTTTTAGTTGTGTGTACGGACTGATGAGAATTTTATTCATGGTGATATTGCAAATTACTAATCCTTTTTTACATTTGAACAGTATTATAGTTGACGTGTCTGTATGAATATTTGTAGTAAAGTAGGTTGTTGCCAAGGGTAGTGAATAATGTGCTAGAAGTTATGAATACAGTCCTGTTTGTGTATTAATTGCCTTTTGCTTTTCCTTTGCAGTGCTCCTTTTTACCAAAATTCTCTATTCACATAGAAACAAAATATGAAGACAATTGTGGAGACAATGAAAATGTAAGTCTTGCATGAATAGATTAAATCTCATTTAATATAATGTAAATAGATTTTTTCTTAAATGTCCATGCTCAGTCCTTCAAGCACCTGTCTTAATTATTGCATATGTATTCAAACGATTATTTTAATCCATGCTCTCCCACCTTTCTGTTGCTAACTAAACACACATTTGACATTTTTTTAAATATATATTCTTACAGATTTTTAATACAGATAAAAATAACTCTGAACATGAGGTGTGTTTTCTGGACATTGCATATGATGATATCCCAGACAGACACTACAAAAGCTCAGAGGTAAGTTATCATATATAACTAATAATGTATATTAAGAACTGAACAAAACAGTGGTACCCAGACCTCTTTAAGATCCTTGTTATCGGTGCATGTTGTAACTTTGTTTAAACAGGGATCTGTTCCACTGGTGTGGTTTAATATGATAAGAGTTGCCTCCCATACTGCTATTGTAGGAAGAAAAAAGTTAAGATAAAGCAACCATATATATAAATCTCTCAATTGATACATATGAGAAACAATCAACCGAGATTACTGTGCATCTCAGAGTAAGGCCTAATTCACCCTGGCGAGTGAAATTACATATCGAACAGCACATCCAATCTATGGAGACTTGATTTTTGAGGTAAACTGACACACGCCATCTCCACGGATGATGATTGGTAATACTAAATGACTCCGTCTTAGATTGTGGTGTTACTTATGTTGGTGCTGAGTATGATTTAGCATTGACTTGATAGCTTTTGATGTGCTTATCAAAGTCTAATCGGTAAATCCAGCCAGACACCAAGTGTTAAGCTGGTTTAACCAAAACACCTTTCTTTTTGAAATGACTATGTTTAGGATCAAGTTACTGATTTGAATAGTTTTGCAAATTACTGTAATATTTGCTTGCAGGTTAACAATGCTGTCAAGGCGTTTGTTTTTGTAAACTGAAAACCGATAGAATATTGCATATTGAAACACATACTTACCCTAGAAATTATTATTATTATTATTAATAAAAATTGCAGTCAGAATAAGACCAATTTAACCCAAAATCTAAGTCCAGATGTCTTTTAATAAACAAATGTTCTTTGTGATCTTGAAGCACCTACAAACCAGCATATGGCAAATAAAGTACTTGGGTTCTGTTGAAAAAAAAAAAAAAAGGTTTTGTAAATAACAATAAATCACAATAAGGTATCATTTTAATGACTTAAGAAGTAAGTTTCTGCTTCTTGCAGGACCTCCGGTGCTTTGCATCTGTAAAAACAGGACGGGGACCCTTGAAAGAGGGCTGGAGAGAGAAAGACAAGCCAGTTATGTGTTCCTACAAACTGGTCAGCATCAAGTTTGAGGTGTGGGGGCTCCAGACCAGGGTGGAGCAGTTTGTGCACAAGGTAAGATGTTTAAGAGTAAAGAGGCGCTTCTTTTGGAAGCGGATGGGTTTCTGGGAAACCACCTCAGCCCGTTTAATCCATTCATTTGAATGTCTGGCATACTGAAGTAGCCTCTGCAAATCCTTTGAATTAAAACCTTATGTACAGAGCTATGCTAGAATTAAGAATCAATACCAGAGCATTCTGCTGTCTACACCACTGAGAAGGGTGTCTTGATTAACAGTTTAGTGAAGAGGATTTAGGCTGAGAGAAAGAAGCCTGGCAGGATTTAGAGGTAACGATGTGATGGGAAATGTTCTGGCTGACTACTGTGTGCAGACAGTAAACGTGGTTCTGAAAAGATACAGAATAACCTTGGACAAATTGCCTTTTTAATGCGGATGGGTTTGCTATTCCCATCACTTTTTTCTTTGTTACATTGTATAACACCCATTGATGTATATCTGCCCATCACGCATGCCCTGTTCACCTATACTGATGTCCTCTTTATTCATTACTTCAATACACTTGCGTATGTCCCAGTTGAAGGCGTAAGACTCTGAGACTTTTCCTTGATCACTATTAGTGCATTAATTGCAAGCATGCATGTACAGTGACATGCATGTGCAAACTGACACTGATAGAGGTATGTTTTTGTATAGAAGCACAAGAAGGGACACTACAGTACTCCATGGTACTCTATCTTTCTGGCTATGTAAGTTAATCAAATATAATAAATTCCAGTGGTGTTTTTTTTTCTTGTACACTTTCCCTTATGAAATTAATACAAATAAAGCAATTGTTAAACATGGTTAATATTTGTAATAAGCTGCACAGAAGGCTGTATTCAGAATAATGAAATGCAGAACTTGGTCCATGAATTGAATTGTAGCTTTCAAATGCATTAACCTATCGCAGAGCCCTGTACTCTGCATTTAAGTTCTAAAATTTCCATGACTACCACAGTTTGTCAACCAATCACATGTTTTAATGTTAATGGTCCTGAGCTGGAGCTGAAAACCATTTCAAATAAATGAACAGATAAACAAATGGTCAGTAACTCAAAAATATAAGATCAAAACTATGCAGTTAATTGTTCTATTTTAAACACCACATGTTAGGACAATTCCATTGTGAAACATGCGTGTTCCTTGTTCATGTAAATGTTTAT
Organism: Polyodon spathula; assembly: GCF_017654505.1. Taxonomy (NCBI): domain Eukaryota; kingdom Metazoa; phylum Chordata; class Actinopteri; order Acipenseriformes; family Polyodontidae; genus Polyodon; species Polyodon spathula. Next base: position 12,963,774 of record NC_054559.1, read on the forward strand.
TGTGTAAGCAGCCTTTGTGAAACATACCCAATGGCATTACACTAAAATATATAAGAGACAAACTGTGCAGCTCATTTTTATGGTTGAGCTACCTCAGAGCAAGCAGTTGATCGATAGATGTCATTCCTGCTGTATTTATACCTGTGTTGGAAGGCCAGTGGTGTTCCCCACTAGGCTGATGTTGAGCACAGTAGTGAGTCAAACAGCCCATTCCGGTGACTAGCCTGCATTATGTTTACAAAGCACCTGAGAAGGGTATTGCTGTTGTTGCTTACTGTACAGTACATTATCAACATTACTTCAAAGCATTCTATGATGTCACCTTTTGATCTTTTTAGTTAACTTTCCAATTCAATTGAAAACATGATTCCTGTAAAAGAACACACAGAACTCTGGCTGTGTCACCAAATCCATAATAGTTAATTTCTTGTTTTAGTCTTTGAAAACTGACTTTTTGAGTGCATTTGTAAACGTCAGCCCAATTAGTGCAATTGTTAGTCTCTGTTAAATAATATTTTTTTTTTCAGTGTCCATTTCAAATAAACTGGTACCAGTCAATTACATTGTTAATGGTATTTTGAATGAATATCAGTTGAATTAGAAATGTTTTAAACGTGGTGAATGAGTGTTTAATTGATCCACAGTTTCCTGTTATTCCTTATGTAATCAGTAAAAGGTATATTATTATACAGGATAAAATCATATATTTCTAATTTACAACACATTTTATCATATAACACTCCTCGAAGGAAGGGGGGTGGGGGGACAACCTAAAATCAATATGATTCCAAGGTTAGTTGCAGCTAAACCAGCTATACAAAACACAGAGGGAATTGCCGTAGATTTCAGAAAGCAGGTATTATGCCAAACATGTCAGTAGCTAGGATACAGCATCTGCTTTACAGGACCAGTCTGTTTACAGGAACAGCAGGTTGGCAATACAGTCTTTTAAGAGTTTTTTGAAAGGCCTTTGGAAAATGAATTACCAGAATTCCAGGAACTCTAACACTATAAAAACAAAGTACATTCTGTAAAAATGAATCAAATTTGTGTAACGAGAAGAGACCTCTGATGCTTACTGCTTAAAATGCATGACCTTTAGCAGGATGCTAGTCTCGACACATGGAAAACACGATTTGTGTACTGCTTTAAACTGGGTTATTCCTGGACAGCCTTGTATCATGTGGGGGGTTTAGAAGATACACTCATTGTTCTGTAGAATTGATTTCTTATGATGTTGTTGATTATTTTACATGCTATTTGTTGTGTTTGTAATGAGATTTTCAGTCATGTAGCCAAATCTTTTTCAAGCAGCACTGTTTCTGATTGTTAACTATACAAGCATCACATTTAACTAGGCAATCCTATCCATGATGCACACGGTGTTGTGTGGGTCATTGTTTGAGCCTCTGACTCATCTGCTTTCCCTGTTATTGCAGCAAGGTTAGCTTGTGTCCCTTCTCAAGATGAATTCCCTCTCTCCAAGTGGAAACCAGGGAGGGGGCTGCCTGCCCTCACAGGTCACGTCAGCGCCCTGTTCAATCGGCTGAGTGGGTGTTTTTTTTACCAAGGGCAGGCACTTGGTGATATAAATACAATGCACAGGAATTATTCTCAGAGCCGTGTCTAGAAATAGAAACCTTCTAGTGCCGAGCTTCGTGTCTTGGTGAGCGCTGAATAAAATTCTTTAAGGAGGCGTGAAAATGATGGTTTATTTTTAGTCTGCCTCCCCATCTCCTCTAATCTGCTCAACATCCCCTTCTGCTGCTGCTGTTGTTGTTGAACAAGGTGTAACGCTTTGTGTGCACAAACCGTGCTAGAATATAAAAAAGGAAAGGGGGGGGGGGAGTTAACCACTGTTCTAGTGACTATTATTCTTATATAATAATGCAGATTGTAAAACGGAAAGAAAAAACATGACAATTGTTACCCTAAATGGTGGTGCTTGGAGGTGCATGTTAGTTAAATGAAAGTGGAAGTTTTGTAATAAAATGGCCTGCTTGTTGTTCTGTTCTATTGATCTAAACTTGATCAAAATGATGCCACTGTTTAAATATTAAATTCAGGCCCGACCCAATCATTTTAAGAGACAAATACACTAAAGAAATGTTTCGCCATTTGATGATTTTAAAACGAGAACACTATTTGCTGTAGACTTGGGACCATATAGATTAATTAACCCCTTTTGTATTTGTTCAGGTCATCAGTGATATCCTGTTAATAGGACACCGGCAGGCCTTTGCATGGGTGGATGAGTGGTATCGTAAGTATCTGCTCTTTAAAACTGGCTTGCCTTTATAAACTCGGCTGTCTCTGCCACTAACCCCTCCACTTGGATTCGCAGGCATTAGTTAGATGCTGTTTCTTTGTTCCTGGGTTTTGCTGCGGAACATATCTGTTTTCTGTGTACTAACATGTTTAACCCTTTCCATTCTTTAGACATTTGATTGCCTGTGTAGACACCCTGTATTAGTATAAATATTTAATTTTGTCAATTGCCGATGTTCTTTTAATCACATATTGTGATACACACAGTATACTGGTGTACAAAACCACAAAAAAAACCCCAAAAAACAACAAAAAAACCCACAAACACATCAAAATATATCTAATGCAAATGGGTATTGATGAGTAATAATTTGTGATGTTTTATCCATTGCTGATATGGCATATCTTGGGTGTGTGGTCTGGAAAGGGTTAAAGTCACAGGCTCTGGTCAACAGGAGCACTGATCTGTTTAGGTGTGGAAAGTTATTGCTATTATTGACCTTTGATCAATTGCATAGAATTGGCTTTTGATGCACCCTAAGGTCACAAAGGTGTATATACTAAATGACACACATATTGATAAACTAACAACTATATATATATAAAAAATATAAAACAAATATAAATATAAATAAAACCGCATAATTTGTGTTTCCCAGGACAGTTGACGTGGGTTTATTTTATCAGCGGTCAATCCAACCCGTGCTGGGCAGAACTAATTCTCTTCTCTCTGAGTCATGGTTTGCCGAAGACCTTTCTAATTCACAAACACTCCACTCTGCAAACTAACTGTGTTTCTAGAGAATTACTAACGCTTTATTTGTTAATCTGCTGTCCACTGCTTTATTCTTCTCGAAATGGAAGGTCCAGACTGGGGTCCAACTGGTTGTATCAAAGACTGTAATAGGGAAGCAGATCAAAATACTGCATCAGGATGGATAGGTCATTAATTTTCCCTTGTTCTCACAGCACGTTATATATTAGCTGAATGAGTAGCTAGGCTTCTTAAAGAGAATTGGCATTCTGAATCAGGACACCTGGAATAGTGCTGTAGACTTTATTACATTAATGTAAAATATTATATATATAGCGGCATATTCAGGAGAACTTTAAGTCAGTCCAATGGATATGAGCCGTTTACTTTTATTGCTTCCTAAAGAAATAAAAATAAAAAAACAATATTTTGTCTTCCACTACGACACAAAGATAATTGTAGGTAAATCTTTGTGTACCCTGTAAATAATTTGAATGGCTTGTAAGACATAAGCTGGTACAAATCTATTGAGCACTGCCTTTGCCTGCTGTTTCCCTGGATACAGGAGTACTAACTCACATCCAGGCAGGATATATTCTCCATCAAAAAAGTATTTCTCTGCTATGCCAATATTTACCCACCTCCTAAAAATAGTCTTAATTCAATAGTGAGGGCTTTAACCTGAGGTCCACACTTGTTATGGAGACATCCAGGTCAGTGAGATACAGAGTGAAGGGACAGTGTAATATTGTCTAATGCAGGACAGAGATTCTTCCTATCAAGGTGAAGTGGATAAAAAGCTTGAACAAGTCTTTTCATAAGACTCACTGGGATGATATAATAGCATTAAGAATATAAAGGGCCAGATCTGTGAGTTCTAGTGTGAAAGCTCTAGTTTTGCTCATAGTGAAATTCAAAACTTCAGAACTAGACCTTGTTAAATGAATGGCTCCTACACATTCAAGCGGATGTGTGTGTTTTTTTTTTGTTTTTTTTCCCCAACTTCTGAAACCTTTTTCCCTTAGAAAAAAGGGAAGCAAACTGCTTTGTACTGCTGGCGTTTTGTAATGAGGGGTATTTTTGTATAGCAGATGTGCTTGTCCTTGGTTTTTATGGGATTAATTACGAGAAAGCACTTAATCACAAGGGTAGAATGTATGGTAATCATGTCATTGGTGGCGATTTGTATTGTCAGAGTTGAACGCGTGCCACAGGAAAGTTCTTTAAAGAGACAGTTTGTTTTTGCTTTGTCAACAGGTAATTTAGTATGCTTCAAGGGGAATAGGATACATCCATTCAGACACCAGTTGGACCACTGTCATAACAAGTCCATAAGTGATTTGGAAAGCAAATCTAGGTCAGGGTTTTAAAAATAACCTGCAGCTGAGAAATGCGTTAAAGGCACGGGGTCTCGAAATGGCACAGGCCCCTGCCAACCCTGGCCTTAATTTGCTGTTCTTACCATTGTGGTTTCCAGTGCCACACGTCATTTGTATATCTGAATTTTTTAACTGGATAAGGTCAAGCCTTTATTGTTTTTAAGTAAGCTTGGAATTTAGTTAGGAACCCACCTCCTGTGTAACACAAACACACCTACAGAGAAACCAACTAAAGGACAAATTTGTTCTGTTTTTTGTAAGTGCTTGACTTCCCTTTGAAATTTTACTACAGTATACTATGATGAAAGCATGTCAAGTGCAGTGAAAGCATGGCAAATCAATGAGAACTATGGTAAAGCCTGGTACACATTACATGCATAGCATTACACGGGACATTGCCAGTTTACTTTGCAAATATTTTATGGCTTTGAAAATAGATCAGTAGTAAATATGATCTGTAAATGGATTGGACCCTGAGGTCAGGTTAAGTATATGGGGAAAAACAAAATAGAAAAGCAAACTAGTTATTGAAGAAATAAAATACACAGAACAATGGATATTGTAACTTATGCAAAATGTTAGTGGTTCTTAGCGTAACCTTGTACAGGCTGCCTTTCATTTTTATTCCATATTTCAATTTTATGAGCAAGCTGATAATGGAATAAACAATAGTCTCTAACACATTTGCACTGGCAAGATAACTCTTTTTTTTGTCATGCAATCTTCCCTTGAGCTATAGCTGTAGTTTTAAAGATTTCAAATGGCTTTTCCACTTTTGTAAAAATTATAATTGTCATCACTGAAAGGGGGATTTTTAAAGTAGTCCTGAAAGTTTTACAGATGCTGTTTTTTGTTTGTGAATTTTAAGTGAAACGTGCCCTCTAGTGTAAAACATTGGGCAACGCAGTTACTTCAACAATTAATTCAGATGATGTCAGCAGTGACTGTATAGATGCCACAGACATTCAAAACACTAAGGGCTTGACCAGGTTTTTTTTTTTTTTTTTTTTTTTAATTTTTTTAAATATATACAAATGAAAGTGAAATTGGCAGTGAGCAGCTAATGTAACATTTTCCACAGACATGACATTGGAGGACGTGCGTATATACGTGAATCAGATGCAGGTGGCCACAAACCAAAAACTGGGGTGCCAAGATCCCTAGCTATCAATCTCCACAATGTATGTTTTGGTTTCATTTTTATTTTATTTTAATAATTGTTTTTTTTTTTTTTTTTTTGGCCCTAAGGTTGGTAACTTCACATTAAGTAATGGTTTTGTTAAATAAGTTTGAGACACTGAGACTATATAAATATTGTTAATTGAAAATGGGACTTATTTTACATTATATTCAAAATCACCTTTACCCACCCACTGTCATTTTAAAAACCACCACTGCAAAAGCAATTTTTATGTCATTCTGATTAATCACAAAAGGAAAGTAAATTTTACATAAAACAAGGTTACCTGAAATTTGGGGATAGGTGCCAGAATATGTGGATATGATGTTCAGTAAGTCCCAAAATATTAAATGACTTGCCATGGATATTGCATAGCCATACTGCATATTTATATTTATAGCAATATATTGTACATATCCATCTAATTATGTGTTTGAAAAGTGATTTGTCTTTTCTTTTATAGGAATTACCTTTTTGGTCCATGGGGTTGTAGTGATCTAGTGGTGCGCAAACACTTCACACTGCTCACCAGCCAACATTCTCACTGTATTGCACAATTTCAATATGCTGCTGTACTATAGTGTTAACCCTATTACAACGAAGGGAAACAGTTTTCAAAACGGCTACCCCTTGAAGCACAGCGCTTACAAATAGAGATATGTCTTCATAACTGTTTCCCTGATGAAGTCTAATGGAAAAATGTAGACAACTTGATACTTAATTTGTTGAGTAAAGCATGTTCTCATACTATTTTATTTATTAATTACTTTATTTATTTTAAAACCCTAATGTTAGCTAATGCAATCCTATCTAATTGTCCATGACTTGGCTGCAGACTTCATTTCAAACGGCAAAGGCCTTTTTTTGTAATTTAATTTAATGGTTTAATCCAGTTTTTTGGTTTTTTTTGGTTTTTAGGTTTAATTATTTTGAAGAATGCAAATGTGCTCCATTTAATGGTATTACAATGCCAATTTTTGATGGCATAAACCAGGTCTTTACTGCATGATGGCCAATGCAAGACTAAACCTCAAAATGATGCTAGTCTTTGTTTTGGTCTTTGTAAAAAATATTTTTAGAGGTTTAAATTTTAACTTCTGTCCCTTCTAATAGTTGGACGGAAGTGAAAATGTGAATTCAAATTAAGGGCCAATAGTTCTATTAACTGTAGTTTGGGGTTTCTGCGGTGAGGACCCAAGGGATGTTTTTAAATATTTTGGGGAAATTGGTTGATTGCGATATGCGTTGAATTGCAGTACTTTTAATACATTATCATATGCTAATCTCCTTTCCTTGGTAGATATGACCATGGATGAAGTGCGGAAGTATGAGAGAGATACACAGGAAGCCACCAACGAGAAGATTGGTCCGGTGACGCCCACAATCTCTGTCAGCGAGGTGTCCAAGCCGTCCACTTCTCACAGCGCCCCTTCCAGCGCTCCCTCCACCCCCGTCAACGGAGACCCTCCCGACTTCCTCAACGTGCCCAAAGACCGGCCGCGCAAGAAATCCGCTCCCGAAATGCTGACCCTCCCGGAGATGAGGGAGCGATCACATCCAAAGTAGAGTTCAACTGGATATGCCACCAAAACTTTCTCTTTTGTTTTGTATTGCAGCAGCCAAAAACTATAATAAACACACACACACACACACCCCCCCCCCACACACACACAAATGTTTGAATATTGAACCCTAAGGGGTTTTATTTTGTAAACCACCTATCAGTCAGGGGGTTCATTTTAAGATACAGGATGACAGTTATGCATAGCAGACTTTTTTTTGTTTTATTTTTGTGAAATATTACTGGGCACAGGTGCTAAATTCGTAAAGGTATCACTAATCACTTGAGTGAAGAGAGTAGCACTTTCTGATCAGAGGTTAAAATTCGGATTCTGACTCTATGCTTATTAAGGTGCAGCATGATAGCGCCAGAGAGCCAAGAATAGTTCTAGTTGTGTGTTCATTATTGATAAATGGTACACAGGACTGAAGAATATTTCAAAGGATTTTGGAGGTGCATGGCGGTAGTACTAAAAAGCTCAGGAAGAGGCTATGTGAAGATCATCTTCTCATTTACAAGATTCTCCTTTATGCACGGCCCAGTCTCGTACTTCTATCCCTTTTAAAAATAAGCTGTTTCAGTCACTGGAATAAAACCAGTTGGTCAACTTCTAATCCTTCCAGGAGGATTCCATTTCAGGTGGGAACAGTTAACGTCGCTGAAACATGTCTTTTCCTTGAAGACTGTGCCACCATTGAGGTTGGAAGTACTGGTTTTGCCCATTGTATCATGTATTTTCTCAGAAGACTGAATTACATTTCAAAGAAGCAAGACAAACTCTCATCAGAAAAAATAAAAAAAAAGTATCTTGTTGCAAAATCTTGTTACGCTAACTAGCATGTAATGATGCCATAAGAAATGCACCGCTTTTAACTTTGCTGGTTAAGATTTTTTGTTTGTTTGTTTCCTGTAATTCCAAGCATTTATGAAGCTTTTTGTATGTTTTTTTATAAACATCTTGCATTTATTTTAATGCTTTCCAGGTGTAATTTGCTCTTCAGCCTGTGTATTTTTGATTTATTTTTTATTTAGAAGTAATCAGCAGTCCTGCATCATAGTGTAGTTTGCTTGTAACCTGCTGTACATGCATATTAGGAGTACAAGAACATTTCGCAAATGTTCTTTGTCATCTTGCGATACATTGTTGGCAGAGATACAGGCTCTGTAATGCTAGTTTAAAGTGATACATCTCCCTACAGAATGTGTGATGTGGAGTGTCAGTTACTGGATCAAAAATTTAACTGAATAAAGTCAATCCTCTCTTATGCAACAAACTCAAGACTTTTATCGGTTAAGGCACCCTATACAAAAAATGCATTTTCTACCAACATTTGACTAATTTTCCCCAGTCTGTTGGGTAGACAAAGAATAGTAAACATCACTTTTAAATAATCTTGGATCTGTTGTTCATTTAAAATGCATGCGACTTGATAGACGCTGTATCGCAGTAAACTGAAGCTCTATAATGAAGTGATTTATCTTCTCTCATTCTTGTCTACCATCTAAATGTTTGTTCTAATAGGAAATAAAGCTCTTGCTAAGTCACTTTAGAAGTCTGCCTTACACTGAACGGTTGTCCAAATACTATGCTATTTTCATTCTAATTATATTGTTGGGAGCATAGCTAAGAGAATGTGCTTTCTAATGAGAATGATATTGAAATAGAATTATATGGACCACAACTAGAATGTAACCAGTTCCGTACTATGAAGGGAAATTACTGACATAGTCTCTCTCTCTCTCTCTCTCTCTCTCTCTCTCTCTCTCTCTCTCTCTCTCTCTATATATATATATATATATATATATATATATATATATATATATATATATATATATATATATATATATATATATATAGAGAGAGATATAGAGAGAGAGAGAGAGAGAAATGCTTGCAATGAAGACTACATTATAAACCCACATGATGTTACACAATGTAATAGAGATGCCTCCCTTTTTTCTTCATGGAACTGGCCTATTGTTATTTCACTTCTCAGTATGCCAATTAACCCCAGTCGTGCCGATACTCTCTTTGTTTGTTGGTTTCCAAGATCAGTTGTTACAATGCCATGGCTCTATTTGAATATTTTAAGAAGAATTACATAGAAAAAGGACCAGCTTTTGGCACTGCTAATAAAATGTGTCGTAGGACTTCACTGTAGAATGTACTTTTTTTTTTTTTTTTTTATTAAAAGATATTTTCCACGCTGTTCTAAGTTATTTTATCATTATTTTTCTCTGTTTGGACATTTTTTAAGCAATCGGATGTTGGCTGTTAGTGAGGTTTGTCAACTAAACACCCACTTTTATCTAAGGTTTAAAAGTATTTTCTATCCTTATATCTAGTTCTTGGATAGGTTGTAAGATTACAGTAGTGTCCAGCCAGAGGATTGTCAATTTTTTCTCAAAGTTCTCTACTCATTAGCACCACCCTGTGGCTTAGCTCAGTATCTTCACTACTAAATGTAATGACGGTGTAATGGTGGATGACTGGGTTTTTATTCAGCTCAGTTTTTAAGTTGTACAGCATATTTGGATGATTTTTTAATTATTTATACCCATTATACTATTGTGATTTCAAATCCTTGTATGCTGAAAAAACAGCTGGGTAAACAAACCAACAAGCAGTTGATTGGAAGTCATACTACTGAAAACAAAACAGCATATATAGTATTTATTTAATAATGTTTCACAACATTGTACAAGGAAAAAACAAAGAACATGCTTTATAATAGCTACTGTGTAACTAGAGGACTGACTGAGTGCACATGGAGACAAGTGTCCTTCACTAGTGTAAAAACCATGACTGCTATCACCCTGGAAACTGGATGCACTAGAGTATTCCAAGCAGACACCCTTCATTTGTAATTGTACTGTATTATGTCCTTCATTGTAACTGTGAAGGTGAAAGAAAAACTGAAATTTGGTACACATATAGTAAATTTGGTACTCCATTTTATTGCAAAGATTTTTATTTTTTTTATTAAAAATATAATTTACAACCCTATACATACACATTTATGTTTGTGGTCATCAAGTAGTGTGCTTTTTAAATGTATCCAGATTGACTAGCAGCCCTAAATTCATTTAATTTGTAATAAACACTGCAAGTCAAGTTTGGAAATACCTGGAGTTTGTTCTCTACAACAAGAGATCTCTTTACTGAAGTGGTTCATAATGTAATTAGAACAACAGAGGGCGCTGTGAACCAATGAAGAGAAATATCCCAAAGCTTTAGTTACACAGTTCAATACAACTTTTCACTCAAATAAAATTCATTGCACTGCAGTTTAGTGTTTTATGTCTTACAAAGGTACTGTTATCTAGAGGGTGGATTCACTGGATGGTAGACACATATGAGCAATCACTTAATTAGTGTCTTTAATTAGTGCCAGCAAGGTCAACACTGACCACCAGGTGCAGTGTCTGGATGTGTGTGTAATCAGAAAGAAGTAAAAGCTTTGGTGCCACTATAGCATTTTAAACATCTGACTATTTGTGGTAATCATCTTTGTCATAGGTATTGGTAGACCACCTCTTTGGTTCCATTATCCCAAATTAAAGTGCAGAACATTGTACTCCCAGTCCAGGGGGCACCATCGGAATTGACTCAAAACTTTGCTGTACCAGTCTGTACTTTTTGCTCATCTTGCGCACTATGCCTGTGGAATAAAAAATAGCAAATTCAAATTGAGTAGAGCCTTTACCGAGCATCATTAGAATATGCATTTTCTCTTGTTATTGAGTATCATAGCTATGCAGCGATAGTATGTTGAGAAGACCTGTTACTGTTGCATAATTTGACCACCAAAAGCTATGAATATTTTTGGTTTGGGGCTGTTATATCTAGAACCAGATTTTAACTTACTCCCCTTTTCCTGTTTCATTTGACATCCCTAGAATTCATATTACATAGAGGCTTGGGAGGTTCTGATATAATCAGCTTATCACAGGAGTCATCATTTATCAGCTAATATATATACAACCCGATCACTAGCAAAGTGACGTTCTTTAAATATATAGATACGTTAGGTCAAATTGGCTTGAAAATGTCCTCAATACATGAAATGCTCCCCTAGTTTACTTACTTTCTATTTCTTTTGTATGCAGTGTATCCCACATAGGAAATGAACAGGAGAAAAATCAGGCCCACAAAGGCACACAAAACACTGACGGTCAGGAAGCTTGCAGACATTGTGCCTTTGTCCTTATCCCCAACTGTATTAACGCAAAGAAACATTCATAACATTAGTATTAATCTGCTCATGTTTGTGTTTACACTGTTAGTTTCTGTGAGGATGATTATACTGTACAGTGCAGTTATCTCATTTCCAAATAGTGGAAGAGGTTCATTGGGATGTGAATGATGCAGCAATACTGTCCATATAAACATATAGGCAGATGAAAGTTTGCAAGAGTCTTTTTGCCCCCCTAGTCATCAACATCTACAAGTACTTTGGAAGAAATGGCCATTATGTCCAACAAACCAGATCTCCTTTCCACTTTGCCACCTTTCCCAGCACTGCAATGGGAGTGCAATGGCTCTGCATTGAAGGACAATGGTAGCGCAAGGGCAGCTGAAATTGTATGATCAGTTTGTAAAAGTTGTACAGTATGAATCAATACATGCTGGTAATCCATTGCAGATCCATCGCTACTAGTGTGCTTTATGGTTTGATAAGAAAGCGATTTATCAAAAAGGTGGATTTTTATTCAGACAAATTCAGTATGTGAATGATTAGTGTTAAAATATTATAAATAAGATACAACCATCCAAGACGAAAAAAAAAAGAAAAGACGTACTTCATCTTGTTTAGGTTTAATTTAAATATGTGTACCAACTAAATATTTCACTATGTTGCTGTTACAGCTTTTTCAAACTAAAATCCATCTTCTTGACAAAACTTTTTTTTTTTATGTCTTTGAGGTTTTCAATTTTAAAATGGATCTTTCCTTTTTAGTCTTAATTACGTATTATATCACTTGGATATAAGGCAGCTGAATAACAATAATTTATAATAATAATAATTGTTGTGGTATATTAGATTAGTGTGCTGCACATTCCTTGAATTATTTTCTATCTCTGTGGAACTCAATAGTGTCAAATCTAAAACCTGGGTTTTACCGCATACAATAAAATGACAGTGAAATTAGGTATATTCATTTTAGATATTAGACTCTGTTGCTGTTATGGATTTTTAAAATAGGTCTCATGTGCAGTTTTGAAAGCAACATATGATCTAACAAAGCTTAACTCTCAAGAAGTCTGTTACAGTTTCATTGCCTCAGATATTTTCACCGCTGCAGTGTGTTCGAGTCAGGTTTTTGCTTTAAAGAACTGTATAAGCACGCTTGAGAACACTGTTCAAGCACAGCTGTAAGGTAAGCAATGGTGGGGGAACGTTTTCTAACTCCTCCAACTCACAATACAAATGAACACAGAATTGATAAGGCGGCTCATATTTGACCTTGTGTAGAAGAGATATGTTCTGCGCTTGAAACAACAGTGTAACTGGAAATTGATACTGTTTATATATTGTTAGAAAAAACAGTGTGAGCAGAGTTCACAAAGCTTACCACACACACACACACACACACACACACACACACACACACACACACACACACACACACACACACACACACACACACACACACACACACACACACACACACACACACACACACACACACACACACACACACACACACACACACACACACACACACACACACTGTTAACTAAGACAGGCACTTGAGAGTGTGAGTGAGAAAGCTACCTGAATCCTGGCCTGAATCCTGAATCAGCATGCCCTGGGTGAAAGTCATGGAGCCGTTATGGGGGGCGGGCTGCACACCCAGCAGCTTGCACATCAGTGGGTAGATGTGGATACTGTCAAAGGGCTCAGCTAGGTAGTTCTTCTTAAAATCCGGTCCAAAAGCTCGGAAAATAGTTTTCATGTCCATCTCCTCGTTACTAAAACCGTGGTCTCCTTTGTTGACGTAAAATATTATCCTCTGTACAATATAAAAAAAAAAGCTATTAGAAAATAATAATCAGTGGCTTTATCGTTCTTAAGGTAATTACAAGCAAACAAATAAATGGCTTTACAAGACAGTGTTGTATTCCTGACAAGGGAATCGAACTGCTTCTGCAGTAAAAGCTGTGGTGTGCAAATTAACAAGAACTGGCTTTGAGAAAACCTTCTGTTTAGTTCAAATTGTCTACGCTTCTGTTAATCAGAAGTTTGTAAAATGAATAAACTTAAAGCTGCAGTCTCAAAATCAGGACAAACAAGGAAATCCACAGATATTAGAAGTATGTAAAGTGTAACTAAAGGTTAATCATGCATAATCATTCATTGAGAATATAAGGGGGAAGAAAGAAATGTTTGTATAAACAGGGATTCTCATAAATAGTGTATTCTCACCAGAGCTGATACTGGTAGTAAATGTTGACAGACATTCAACCAGTTTAGATTAGAGGGCAGCTTGAATAAAGAGAGTTTTGCTGTGCTAAACCTACCGAGTTCAAATTGTAACCCAGATCCCCAAAGACGATAAGTGGAAGGATTCTCTCCTGATTGGCCAAATGGAAGCTCTCCGGAAGCTCTGCCTTCTTATAGATCTTCAGGTGGGGGTGAGCATTCTTCAGCGCCAGGTAAAGCTCCTCCTCTTTCCCTGGTTTGGGCATCATCATCCCAAAGCCACCGTAGTCCAGCAGGTCAAAACTGACAAAGTTTCGTAAAGCGACATAGTTAGACAGCTTGATCTCCTCCACTTGCGGGGCCTTCTTGATTGTGGTCATGCCGTGGTCAGAGGTGATGATAACGTTGAGACGGTCTTTCAGATTGTGGCGCTCGATGGCCTCCAGCAGGAAACCAATGGTGCGGTCAATCTGGCTGATAATGGCGCGTCTTTCTTCAGTCTCTGGACCTGATTTGTGCCCGACATTGTCTGGCTCTCCATAGTAGAGCGTCACAAAGTCAAAGTTCTCCTTGGTGAACCAGTTCATGACGATCTCGATGTTCTCCCGCCACTCTGTCTCGTTGGAATCGGGGTGAGACAGTGACTCCACCAAAGACCGGTAGACTGACTGGCCGCTGTAGTTGGCACCCCCTCCAGGATAGTGGAACGAGCCGGTTCTCAGGCCCTGTGGAAATTCAAAGGATGCTGAACATTTAAAGGGCACCTGGAGGATTTTTTAAGACCCCAAATGCAAAGTGACACTTAGAACCTGATTTAAAAGCTAGTGTGAAAGTTGTCTGAAATGTAATAAAACTAGAGAGAAACAGTAATTTAACTGTCCCTGCTCACCAAATTATAATTTCTTATTAAATAAAGTCTGTAGCATTACAATACAATACCCAATGTTCATAGGTCACATTATGTGTAGTTGGATTTGAACAGGTGTATTTTTTGGAGCTGTGTATCTACTGTGTTGTACAGTACCTGGTCTTGGGCAGTAATCCACAATGGCTTGACCCCATTGTCCCACCACTCTGATCTATTCTGAGTGGCCTTGTGGGTCAGTTTCATCAGGGTGTCAGGGTTAAACATCATGTTGTGGACAACACCGTGGTCTTCAACCCATCTGCCTGAAATAAATACATACAGAAATATATTAAACAACCGTCTCTAGACCATTCCCTGTATGCAGAGAGTCAAGACTATATTTTATATGGATGTCAGAATAAATGAGTCACATAAATATTTTACATTTTACGGCATACCACAAGGTGGCAGTACATGATAACAAAACACGTTTACAGCCACTAGGTGGTGCTGTGTCTCATAAAAAGCATCATAATATACTGTAAAAAAAAAAAAAAAAAAAAAAAAAATATATATATATATATATATATATATATATATATATATATATATATATATATATATTTGTGAGCCTTTTATTATGCGTTTTTTGCATATGAAAAAAAATTGGCACGAATATCAATTTCCACTAATAATACATACTTCGTACTTTTTATGGGTGTGATTCGCCAAATATTTCGTTCGCAAATATTTATGGCTTTACAGTAAGTTCAAATGCGGTCCAGTGTAGGATAGTAGTTCCCATCGTACACAACCTTCCTGTCGGACTTCCGGTTCCATCCCTGTATTGACATCACAGCTGAAGAAACTCTGCGCTTGCGAATCAACGTGAAAAAAGAAAGGCTTCATTTTCCAAAGTTAATCTTCAGCATGTTTATGATTTCACACAGAGTAAATAATATCAGTTTCGGGTTTTTTAGGCTTAAGAAACTATCGGCGAGACAATGCTATTAAAGTCATGTTATTTAATAAACCTTTTCTAAAAGTTTTCATATTTAAATAGTGTATATGTTATGTTTAATAAATATGAAAATTATAAAATACCTGCGATTAGACATTCTCTATAAAAAAATACTTTATAATGATTTTCAAGAAAGAGGGGAATTCTCTGTTTGTGCCTTCTCTCTGTCACCACTGTAAGTCAGAGGTGACAGAAGTGACGCAGACGGCTCTGAGAACTGCGGGAACGTTTTTAAAAGGGCTTCAATTAACACGACAGGACTGTCTAACCCTAACTAGTGCCTCCTCTGAGATTTCAAGAATACGCATTTCAAAGAGAATTACAATGCAATGGTCACTGAGAACAAGTCTTTTTAGAGTTTTAAATGGTTTGGTTTTTGAATTGCTAAGCAGGTTATTGATTACTCCAGGCACCATATTGCAAGTTAGAGGAAATCAGGTTACCTTTAATGGTTAAGGAGAAGGCTACATCTACTGAAGCTCCCTCTTCTCCAATTAAATTACTCTTAGAGTTATGGCATTTGTGAAAGCATACCTCTGAGTTGGGTAAAACAATACACAGCTACTCAAATCCAATTTCTGCCAGCAGGTGGCACTATTTTTCGGCTATTCATTAAATACAGCACCCAACACTCCCATTGTACATTATTTGTTTAGGTAGGTGCCGGTATTGAAAGAGATGCTGGGGTCAGTTATTGCTACTGACACCCATAATCATTTATAACGAGTAACTAGTAGCCATTCACAACAATGATGAAGTCATTAGCTGTAACATCAGTCTACTTGACTTACAGCTTTATTTACTTTGCATGAAGTGCTTTACCATACATTTCTGTGAATGGTACACTTTTAAAATGCTGTACTACAGAACACTCACAATAATACCCAGGCCTTGCCTCCTGCAACATATTTGACTGTGGTGAAACAGTAGTTAGGCATAACAAACCAAAGATTAATTATCTATCAGGTAATTCTAACTGCAGAGGGTTTTAAAAAGGGCTTTTGAGCATTACCTGCATTAGAGACTTTAAATGATGCACTAATAGTTGAATGGCAGTCCCAACATTCTGAAATATAACTGATAAAAAAAATTAAAAAAAATTAAAATATATATTTTTTTTTTTCTAGATTTCCTCCAGAGTTATCTCAGCACAAATCTTCCATGGCAAACAACCCAGCACTAGCAATTAAGCCAAGTCAGCAACTACCTGTTTATTAGATTTGCTTTATCTTCCTCATGGACATAGTTGTTTGTGATATACGGGAGCATTGTCAGTGGATGGAATAGTGTCTATGTGCTCTGTGGTGGGAGAGTTAAATCAAAGAGATCCATCTCTAAAGTACAGTCTTTACTTATTTTGTTCATCCAATCGGTGATAGATGCAGTTCTAGCTAAGATTTGTGTGACACCATCTGTAGGCTGTACAGCATTTATCTCAGTAAAAAAAAAAGGAATACATTCTCCTGCTGTGAGGAGAGTTTGAAGTTGAGCTAAGCAATTCTCACAACCTTCTTTTCCACACACATTTGTACGTGAGTAATTCCCAGTTGTCTCTTTTTCCAGTGCAGGGGTTTATTTCCATGTTATTCACGAGTGTCTCTTGTGTTAATGGGAACGTGAGCCTGCCAAATGTTTTCTTCTTTTTGTTTTCAATCAATTTCCCAGTGAGGTGTTAAATATTACAGTACGTATCCAGCAGATGTTGGAGGTATGTATGCATATGGATAGTTATTGGCAGGACTGTTGCGAGCCTTTTATGTCAAGACCATTGTCAGGCTAGGGCTCTAGGTCAGGTTCGGTGTCAAAGCCTGTAGTTTCTTAGTTAAGGTCAGGAGTGAATGACAAAAAGCCACCACTTCAAAGCTAAACTAAAATGACATCTAAGTAACCTAATAACAATTTAATTGCCAGAAAACAACTTATATAATGCGTTTATTATTATTAAAAATATCAAGTATGGGTATAAATAATTATAATAAGTTCTATATAATAATAATGAGAAGTTCTACATGATCAGTCCAAAGACCAAGGACATCCAAGGCCAAGGTCAAGACTGAGACCAGAGGAAATATCCCAGAGTCAACCTTGAAGTTCTTCACAACTCCAAGACTAGTTATTAGCGTGATTCAAAATAAAGGCAGTGTGGTTGTATTATGAACTAAGAAGGCAATCCTGCGTTCCAGTTCTGAAAACTGCAATGATTGGTGGGAGAATGTAAATGGTACTAAAGGTAACGGAAGGTTTGAAAAGTGGACATAAAAAGTTTCATATATCAAAGGGACAAAGACATAGGGAGAAGCTGTTGACTTGTTATAATGACAGCCTGATGCATTGAGTAACCAAAAAGTGGGATATATCATACATCATAAGCATTCTGATGGCTTGAATTGACAAGTACCAGCTAACAGGCAACTGCAATGTGTATATACTACTGAACTACTGTTCAAAAGATATTATCTGAAATAACGTATACTCTGCTGAATGGAAAAGTCACTGACACTGTTCTTAAGAAGCCTCCAGGACAGTTCTCTATCCTGCAAAGTCACTGACAACCTAGCCCTGCACATTGCTCAATCTGTTTAATACAATAGGTAGAAATGCTTCACTAAGCGTTATAAGCTGAGACCTTGAATACAGAGATCTTGAGGTTATTAATGTCTGGTCAAAGTCTGTCTGGAAGAGCTGAGTTCTCACATTGCAAACTGACCCTTTTCGATAAATAAAACTTAGTCTAGCTGTAAGGGAAACTGTTGTTCTAGCTAGAACAGGCTGGTGCTGGTGAAATTGCAGTGTGGAAAACTCCAGCAACTGTGGAGTACCTGTAAATGACATGACATAATACTCAATAAATTATACCAGCTAGATAACTGACCACGGCAATAAGCTTATTAAGGGAAAAGCGAAGTTACAAGGTCAACTGCAGTATCTAGACTCAAATTGTACAAGATAAACAACCCTGACCAATGCCAGTACATGCTTTGCACTGAACCACAACAGCAGCAAACCCGACAATCGACAATCACTGTAGTCTGACCAGGGGCAATTCTTTAAACAATCAAAAACTACAAAAAACACAATTAACTAAGCTTATCTGGAGAAGAATTCAGTGCTTTCTACTGCTCCAAGGGCACTAAATATTTAAACCACAGGGAGGGAATACAAGTTCATAGGCTCTGTTCCAGTATTGTTCTTTTTTCACTACTTACAGTAACAGGTTTCCAACCCCCCCCCCCAAAAAAAAAATAAATAAATAAATAAATTAAATTAAAAAAATAAATTACAGATACATTATTTAATAACAAGGCAAACTGTTGGACATGCTGTTTTAAAAGTTAATATGTTCCCTTACCAAATTGCCAAAAGGGCAATGGCATAATGGCAACAGTCAATGGATTTAATACAGCAGTCAGGGCATCAATAATATGAGCCAGCAGTAGAATGGTACCAGTGGTTATCTATTGCATTGCTAGTGTGTTTCCATTGTGGAATGTTCCAAACCCACTACATGGTAGCTATGGTCTGCTCATGGTTCAGCTATGGTTCCTTCAGCTTAATACATTACTATTCTAGCAGTATCTTCATGATATATTTACAACTCAAAAACTGGGCATATGAACCACGTGGCTTTTGGTACTGACTTGTACAATTTTATCTCAATAACGAATCATTCCCTTTCCTGAGCTATAATATAGCACAGATGGGATCTCCACTGCTGTGGTAGACCTGTATGTCTGTTAATAGAGCTGTTTACAAGTGTGAATCTAAACATGTATACTGTATTCATGCTCTCAATAGACACAAAAGCAGTTTTTACTTTTTACAACATCTGGTGCCTAATAACTTTGAATTAGTGCCACAAATTACTTCCAGATTTACACACATAGTTAAACTGTGTTAAACTTGTTTAATTGTGGACTCAAATACAAAAGCAAACCAGACTTAAGATTTATTTATTGATGGGTTCATAAAGTAACCCCATTGTTCTCAGTAAGGTTTGGTAATAGTAACGTGGTATAAGAGTCCCTACCTGTGATTGTGGTGAAGTGTGAAGGGGAGGTCATAGTGATCATTGGTGGGATGATGTATTTTGCCTTTACCCCGTTCTGCACCAAATAGTCCAGGTTTGGCGTCTCCACATCCTGATCGTAGTTCCATCGAAAGCCATCAAAGGAGATCACTAACAGCTTGTTGTAGGCCTGTTGCTCTGTTTTGACTGCAAGGGGCTTGCCCTCAGCCCCGTGTACCAAGATGACAGATAACAGGAGGAACCAACTTAGCACCATTGTAGTGAGGTCTCCAGAGGCTTGGATCCTGCTAATATAGGTTTTTGTTCTTTGCTGTTCATTTTATAGTCAGAAAGATAAGAGTGTGAGTCAGAGTCTACAAGTCTGCATGCAATAAATCAGAAGAGGACCTTCAGTGATGCCAGATTATGATTTTCATTCAGATTCAGGGAGGATTGTATCTGGACAGTTTTCAATGATATCGCCTGGCAATAGAATTTTCTCTAATGGATTTTACAGGATTGCAAAGTAGCTATACAGGAGTCTAAGACCTTGTCCTATTTAAGAACAAAACAAAACTTGCATACTTGAATATAGGAACTATTGGAGAATGCTGTTGAAATATGCACCATTAACACCACTTCATTTGTTTCTATTAATTAAGAAAGCATACCTTGTTGACTGTTCAGGCTGTTTGCATTCCCTATATACACAAGCTCCATCCTCACTTGAAGCTTTCTTACCAGTCTATTAACTAAACAGGCACTGTAGATCATGGAAGCAAGACAAACTGCTCAAAGGGAGCTCTTTTTATTACACATAACTACAGCAAATGGAAACACTGAAAACCAATTGTGCTTGCTGGTATAACTGCACCAAGCCACGATGCAGACTTTAGCATACTGAACCATTTAAGAATTCAAGGGGTGAGAATTCTCACTACACAACCAACAAATGCAAAGCCCTGTTCTTCTAGATATAATCAGATAATTACAGGATCACCTGGAACACTGGGAAAGCATGACCCTAACACATTATATGCCATGCTTTTGTTGCCATAGGGAAATGAGATGTTGGATTATGGACATAATGTAAAAGGCAGCACTAGAAAAAAAAAAAAAAAAAAAAAAAAAAAAAACGTAAACTAATGTGCTTTACTGGGAAAACGCTTCCTGAAAAATGTTCTCCCGCTTTACATTTCATTGCAATTCCTTGTTGACTAAAGAAAAGCTTAGTCTCCCAAAAGCATTTGTATCTGCCATCTGGTGGCAGGAATAATGAAATGCAGCTAAATCAAATCAAATGCTTCACTGTTGCCTTGCCTGTCATGCATTATTCTACAGGGAAACCTGACGTCCTTGGAAATGTACCATGACAAGAACACATGCTAGGTAGATATACCAATAACTCCCTCAAACTGATCTTTGCCCTAACCTATTTTACAGCACACTAAAATGGGCATGTGGTTTAGCCTCCAACAGTTTTAACATTCAATCTCACTTCATGCTTGGTCCAAGCCTAAAGTTCTGCACTTCAACCTGCTTATCTGGTCATAAAAAAGGTTAATGTTGTCTGAGTTAATATTTACTGTACAATCATTATCAGCCTTGCAAAAGCTCTAATACAGTGTGACTGATTCACAAGGTCAATGTAATGAGGACAGAATGCATTTTATTTGGTAGGAGGGAGCTGTGTACAGTGAGAGGTTTGCGATGCATGAAAAACACTTAAAGGCTAAAGGACTGGCAGCAAGAAGATGGATTGAGACATATATATATATATATATATATATATATATATATATATATATATATATATATATATATATATATATATATATATACACACACACACACACACACACACACACACACACATATATATATATATATATATATATATATATATATATATATATATGAACATAAACATAATATAGATATTTTATTTAACATTATGTAATCAAAGAAACTACAAAATTATATCGCAAAAGTCTACCGGAAGCCATAAAACTAGTATGGTATTTCATGCTAGATTTTGAAATTTCACATTTTTCTATGTGTCAGTTTTTTGTTAAGTATATGGAAAACTACAAAGCGGTATGTATGTAACATTGTTCAGCAGGTTTCATTCGACTTTCATTCAAAGTTAGTTAATTCTATAGGGTGAAGCAAAAACCTTTGGCCATAGCTGTAGATCTAATGAAGTGCAAAGATGCCAGCAAAGATAACTTAATCTGAAGTACGTCATCTGATGGAGAAACCGAATTTTTTACCCATTGGTGTAGTAAATATGATACCCTCTATAGCATATTATTGTTTACAAATAGAGTATTTTTTCTCCATACAAAAATAGTTAAGAACCAGGCGTTTTTCACTTACTTTCAGGACCAGCACCTTTTGTCTGAAATTCAGAGGCTCAGTTACCCTTGAAAGTCAGGTCTGTTAGAAATTGTGTAGTCCTGGAATGATATTGCACACACCACAATGATTCTTACAGTGATAATGCAAAAGAAAAGCACAGCATGTATTCAGTGCTCGTGCAGAAGAGAAGGTCACGTTTATGCAATAAATACATTCTAATTTGCAAACACTGCTCTTTTTTTCACGAAACCAGCCAGCCCTGTAAATAAGACTCTTTCCATATCTCACGAGAAACAACTAACAAAATAAAATGTTTTGCATATTTTGCGATTCATAAATTGGGGTTGTAACATATTTGTATGTACAGTTATCAGGGATGTTGCTATCTATAGATATTGCATTGATATGTTAAAACAGAGATAAGGCAGGCATTAAGTGCAATTTCACATGCAATTTATAGTGCAATTTCACATAACAATATGCTATATCTGAAGAAATTATCTTTGGTTGGCATGCTATCTTCTGAAAGCCAGAAGGGCTGTGCATGTTAGATAGATTAAGTGAGTCAGGTTATGGTTTTTTTCAATGTGTCATATGTTCTATGCACGGGATGACATCCATACAGAAGATAAGCAATGGGCTGGAATTCTAACAAAGTGTAAACAGTGATTAGTTGATTTTCCATACGTGATTTATAATCCATATTCATTTTATCGAATATGGTGTGAATGTGTGTTCAGCATTTACATGGGTTGGATAAAAAAGATTACAACACCTGAAATAAATAGGGTGTAGAGATACCACTGAGAGCCAAGAGGGTGGAGTAGTGTTATGGACCAAGAAAAGGAAATTATGGTACCGGTAACTCTAACAGAAAAAGCCACTATCACATGTTAATGAGGCTCGATTAATAATTCTTACAGCATTGGACATACTTGTTACAGAAAGTTAATGGAATCTCTGCATGTAGACACTAGATGATAGTCTGCTTCCTAATGATCAAAGCTTTATGATTGCAAATTGATAGCTCATAAACAGCCAGCAGGACAAGGTGCAAGCGTGCAGGTAAGCCGAGCTGTCTTTAAATCTGAGTTTGTTTTGACATCCATTATAGTTTCACAATTCAGAACGTAAAACAATTTTCTACTTGACCCCCTGGCCATTTTAAATGCTGTATCTTTCCAGAGAGCAAATGTTCTGACTGCAATTATTATCCATTATTCGTGACAGACTCTAAATAATTTCCAGTGATCACCAGGCATTCACATTGCTTCAAAGTACTTTTCAAGAATATTATGGTACTAAGATTTTTTTAAAAATATAAATTATGTTTCACATGGCACCACTTTGTATTAAGATCGGGAGCTGAACAAACCTGAATTACTTTCTTGTGTCCTATATATCCTTTTTAAACAGCTTTGGTATATGGGCTCCTGCAATGCACACTTAGAAGTTTAAACAATGCATTGTGGATGAACTAGGTCTCCACTGCTCTATTGTATATGCATTTTTAAGGGATGGTGCAAGCAGTTATCTAATTCATAAAGTTAAACTATTGTTTTTCTAATTGTGTTTCCTTTAAAGACAAATGCACCCCTATCCCAGGAATTTCAGATAAATATATTAGCATTTAACGTAAAAATCTATGTAATTATTCATTTTGCTTGTGTTGATACAGCAATTTGCAGGCATGTGCATAAATGGCCCTAGGTTTAAAGGATTCAGATGGTATCTTGTTAAGGATACACATCAAAGCACCTGCTGAAAATATTCTAAACAATGGTATGCTTTGCAGAAATTGTAACAATGCAATGTCACTTTTTTGCACTCAGACTCGGGTGGCAAAGTTCAGCACAGGCTCCTAGAACTATAAACGGGAGAGTAAAAAAATAGACAAAGCTTTTTGAATCTAGAAATTAGCTCAAAGCTGTCATACTTCCAGGTTTGCAAAATCCTCCTCTCAGAGGTGAAATGGGGTTAAGATTAGCAGAACTATCTGAGCTATCCAAGATCGGTGTACTCCCACTGATTTCCGTTCCAATTACAGCTTACCAGATTGCAAAATTACAAAATGACACATACTTGAAAAAAGCCCTTCTTGTTAATTTGGTAATTTGCTACCAAAGTAATTATATGTGCCATCATCAATTAAGTAGCACAAAAGCCTTGCAATTGACCCCTTTCTTTGAATGAAGGGTCCACTTAATGTTTTTTATTTAAATTTTTTCATATCTTTTTTTTATTATTATTTCATACTTTGCTTTATTGCTCAATATGAAGTAATCTCTGACAGTGTTAACAAACCAGTGTTTAAACCAGGGACATCTATATAGTGTGGTTGCTGTGCCCAAAGACCCCACAGTGAATTCCCTAGAAATTATCATAGAAAAGTTGCCTATGTATATGTTTTGAATTGTAAATGTCAATCATGTGGTTTCAATGCATGTTGACCATACACCCACAATGACTGTCCTAACAGGGAAGACCATGTCATAGAAGATCCATAATCTAGTAATCGTTCATTTTCTCTGCATATCCACTCCATCTGGGACCACAGAGAAATCGTTGGGTATTAGATATTATCAGTCTAACCACTCTGCACACTGAGTTTTGCTACTCTGAAATTGGAGGGTTGACCAATTAGGCCTTGCAACTGTATGCAGCGCTGTAACTTCTTGATAAGTTTTCTGCGCAACAGTTTAACAATGAGCTTCAGCACACAGGCTTAATTATTAAACACACAACCTAAAATCTGCAGAAACTTAATTTTTCTCACTGGAGCATGTTTACTGTATTATTCAATATAGCAGCGCTGAAGGCATCTTGCATGTGTGGCACGTTTTACTCAGTATATCTAACACATGAATCTGGTTCTCTTGTTAAAGTCCAATACCATAGACTTTATCATGCTATGGCATTGCTTTTATAACTAGAATCTGGTATCTGCAGTCTTTACCTTCCATGAAAGACTGCTGGAATGACCTATTACTGACATCGAACTGCACATTGTATTTGTAGATCATTTGATCTCAAACAGAACATTGTACTTAAAAACTGTTCAGGGATCACTAAACACCCTTTAGTTGTCCCTGCCTGGTGAAAAAGATACTAGATGGGACCTTACAACTATAATCTTTATATAGCGCCTTTCATAGTGGACCACCATCACAAAGCACTTTGCAAGCTACAAGACTAGGGTGTGTGAACTGTGCATCAGTTGCAGAGTCACTTATAACAACATCTCACCTGAAAGCCAGAGCACAAGGCGGTTAAGTGACTTTCTCAGAGTCACACAACAAGTCAGTGGCTGAGCTTCAATTTGAACATGAGACCTCCTGGTTATAAGCCTGTTTTTTTAACCACTGGGCAACACAGTCTCCTATGATATACACACCTCTTCCAGGAAGATCAATTACACTGAAAATACCTTAGAAGAACCATTAGCTGATACAGTGACATGTATTGCACAGATGTCTTGATGCAGCAGCACATTGGTACTGATATGGTATCCAGTGTGTATTGGACCATACATTTGGTGTGTAAAAATTTAACAATGTGACTCCATTCTACCTAGAGCAGCACTATCATTTTAGTAACTGCACAGTGTTATGCAGACTATGTGCTCAGATTTTAAGTTTATGTTATAAAAAACTAACAGGGCTTCAATAAAGTGTTATAGTGCAACAGCTACACTGGCATCCTGTGACTGAAATATCATTCACAACACAGTTTCATAAATCCCATAGAAATTTAGCACTGTGAGTCAGCCTATTTTGTAGAGTATATCTCTAAAGAAAGGATGTACCTTGTCAGAGTCGTTCACTCCATGCAGAGATGTTTCACAGAAGTATGGGATGAAAGTTTACAAAAGATGCAGCACTACCTGGAAAGCCTCTTTCTTGAAAAGTTGTTGCAATAAAATTAAAGGGAAAAAAATGTCCTGGTTTAATTATATATTCGTTCTAGTTGGTTTGAAAGTTTCTTCAGGGCACTTTAAAAGGAGATTCATAACCTTGAGCTATGCACTTTGCTTCTGTGATCTAGCTCAACATATTCACTGTGCAACATAGGTTTATCA
Organism: Polyodon spathula; assembly: GCF_017654505.1. Lineage (NCBI taxonomy): Eukaryota > Metazoa > Chordata > Actinopteri > Acipenseriformes > Polyodontidae > Polyodon > Polyodon spathula. The sequence goes on from NC_054559.1 coordinate 12,989,657, forward strand.
GGCTTTAGAGGTGGCTATATAAACCTCAAAAGCTGATTTTGTATACTTTGTTCGAGAAATAAGGGTATCACTGTGCAGATTTAGTAGAGTATCTTCACACAAACTGAACGCCACCAAGGGCACATACCTTTAAGTCTTTAGGTTGCTGTTTCATTATTGCTGTAAGCCTCTGAATGGTATTCGGGGTAGCGTCTTGGGCTTCCATTGTATACAACAGGGTATTTTAATATACAAAAATGTGTTTTACTGTTGGTTTCACAGATCCTCATTAGCACTAAACTTGGACTTTCTGATGTTACCTTAGGTAAGGTGGGCTAAGATTAGTGGCAATTGAAATAAATGGTTATTGGTATAATTGTAATTTATTTCAAACAGAAGATATTCCATGATCATCTGGAGGAAAGAGTGATCTGTTTTTGTAGTTGTGTTTAGTTTGTGCACATCTGAATGTTCACAAAACATTTTTCAGTGGACAGATAACAAAAGGTAGTGGCAAATATGTGAGCTTCATATTTGGACATACTGGTACCAAGGGTGTCACCAAGATATAAATCAAGGCAAACTGCAAATACCATTTTTGTGTATTAGGGAATTTGAATGATTTACTTTAAAAAGGCACTGACTGTAAACATGCAGGAACAACAGCTGGCATCATACATTACACCAAACTTAAAAATCAACACTTTTATATTGATAAACATTTCAGGGGATCTGGGTTTTTAAAGATATAAATAATTCACTTTTGAACTGTATTCTAAAACGCATGATTCACTGATACTTTGATATCTGATATCTTTTTTATAACATATTTGTTTTTCCTAGAATGAACTGTGTTGCTGTAAAAAAATAAAAAAAATAAAAAATCAATTCTTAATCAAAAATGTACCAGCGTGATTTTAGCCTCTGATTCAAAAACACAACAAAAAGAAAGCTTCCACAGCACGCTTGGTGGAACCTTTCATTAAACACCTTGCTGTGCTTTGTCCATGCATCCTGTCTTTGGGTTATAATTTATTGCGGCTATGGATGTATTGATTTCAAAAGCACTTGCATGCACTGAACACAAACAGCTAATTAACAGCCCAGCCCACTGTTCAGATCACTGGGCAACAGTGGTTCATTTCCTTGTAACTGAGAGGCAGCGTTTTCAATAACATTAGCATAGGATACCTAATGCGAAAGAGGTCTAGTCCCCACGTGTTTCATAGAGTTGTGTCTTTAATAGAACTTGTTTGTTGAGGGTGATTTTAAAGTTGTTTTACCTCATATACTGTATTCATTCTGGATCACAGAGGAAAATTTACCAAGAAAATCTGAATAACTAAAATGTATGGAAATATATGGCCCTGTTGAGAAAAGAAATGTGATATTTATGCTGGCCAATCACATATGTATGTAAACATAATGCTTAATTCATAATTTGCAGGTAGATGGCAATGCTGCAGTGTTGGAAAAGCATACATACAAACACACAGGAACACCCCAACAGCTTCATACACAAAGGTAAACATTAACTGGCATAACTACTTTGTATTGCATGCAAAAATGTCTATTTACTTTGAACTGCTGTGAAGTGTGGCAGTGCTTTTTGCTAAGGGGATATCGTTTCCTCATGTGCATATTACTGTCCACTAATGTTGTCTTTTCACTGAAAGCAGGAATCTCAACATGACCTGGGGGATGTTTGCAATCTAGTTGACAAAGCTTTAACTTATTTAATATGTATGTTAATGAATTGGCTGACAAAGCAGATAATGCAACCTGAAAAGGGGGGGGGGGGGGGGGGGGGGGGTGTAAATGCAGCTTTCAGAAAAAAAAAAGTTTTACTTGGAAACTTTTAGTAGCTTTCAGTTATGGCACAATTGTTTTAAACCATGCATGGTTCTATAGTTAGGATGATCCAAAATCAATTAATCAACTCACCAAGGAATGATGGAATGACAAAACTAGACGGCTCTCAGCATTCCTTTCATTCCTGTATTTCAGCTTGCAATAATTACTCACAGAAAAATCTCTCCCTGCAATTGAACACACCCATTATTCCTTGTGAGTAGCATCAAAGCTACTTGCAATAGTGGTTACAGTGGTTAGGGAAAGCTTGGTATTGTTGTGAAGTAAGGGGACCTCCTGAGGGTGAATTAAAAATGTACGTTTGTTAAAGCCAAAGGTTTTACCCTGCCTGTTGAAACAAGGAGCGAAACTTTGTCAAAGAATCCAAAACAGCTCCCCAGTTTTTTATGTTATAACAAAGCCATTACTGGTCCCTTAAAGGAGCATTAACATTCTCAAAAAGTTTGACATAGTGTATGGATGCATTGGGTCTATGGCAGGATAGCACTACACCCAGTTTGATACTGGAATAAGGTGCGAATTTTTAAGACTGGTTTCGTGTTGCAGAGAGAAACAGCCATGGCAGTAGATATAAAATTAGACCAACATTTTTATTTTATTTTTTGTACAACTCCATTTATTTTACTGCAGCACAGCTGAATGTCTTGATCTACCTACAAATTACAATTAATTGAAAGTCAATGGCTTTTGTCTCTATTTTTAATTCTGAATTAAAACAACTATAAATACACACCACTGATGTAATTATTATATAATAATATAATAATAATAATTATAATAATAATTATTATAATAATAATAATAGGAAATGAGTTTTGGTGGAAATAAAACCAATCTTGTTTGCCTTGTTAACAACTCTTTAAATGACTTGCTGAAAAGATTTACCTTACTTTGCATGTTACTGTATTTAGTTAAGTTTGATTTATTAAAACTCTTAAGAGCTTAGTTATATTAATTGCTGTAAGGGCCTGTTTAGTTCTACTTTACCTGCTCCTAGTAAACAGGCACAGTCAAAGACAGCCGCGAGGGGAAACATTTATATACTTTGCAAATGTATAAATGTGTGTGTGTATATGTATATATATATATATATATATATATATATATATATATATATATATATATATATATATATATATATATATATATATCACACACACACACACACACACACATGTAAATGTAAAAGAGTGTGCTGATTGTTGCTGACGCATCTATAGAACTGGGAGGGATTTCATCACTTTCAGCCCTGTGGTTTATGGACAGCGGCAACACACACATACTATACTCTAAACGCTCGCTGTGGAATCTAGGCAGAACTGTACTCCTTGTACAGACCATCAAGCGGCTCAGGAGTTAAAAAGGTCAGAAAAACATAATGGCAAACCAGTCTGGCAACGCGGAGGACGCGATTCGAGTGAAAAACAGACATGTTAAGCTGAGGAGGGAGGACGCAGAAGATTCTCAACCCGAAGCTAAGAGAGTCAGACTGGGGAACTGCGAAGAGGGAATCAGTGTTAACGAAACAGAGCTGCAATGTAGTACGAATGGGGGTCAGCCGTTACAGAGAACAGAAGAAATCCCACTTCAATCAACTGCTGATATAAAAACTGTAAGTAGTGTACATGTTATTAGTTGTGCTATTGTGGTGGTGGTAATGTTTTTTTTTTTTAATCCTTATAATTAGTGTAAATGTATATAAATGGAGCACCTGAACAGAAAAACTGCAAATAGCCATTCAAATGTTTTAAAAGCATTCACATTATAAGCTAGTGGAAAAATGCAGGAGACTCACATCAATGTAGCATCACATCAGCAGCATGCGTGTGCAGCCTTACAACTTTCGTGTTTCGGTTAGGTCCTAATGTGAACAGGCTTTGTTTATAGCGCTCACCTGGGTTTCCCCGTGCAACAGTGGATGCACTACGCTACGGGTTTGTTAAAGGTTTTAGTTTGTTGTAGTACTATTGCTGCTATGATCGCAGTGTAATCAAGCTAATCAGCGTGAGAGCGATTATTGGGTAAGAACTGTCTGCTCCTGACATAAGATTGACTGCCAGACAGTAACCAGTTTGGTTTTCAGCTGTTTATGAAGAACAGCCGGCGTGTCCCATTCATTTACTGATGTGAATTTAATTTGATTAATCTGTTTGATTTTGTGGATTAATTTACAACAGTATTGGCTGCTCGAATAAGTGCTAACCTTTTCCGGATCTATTGTTGGTTTTTGACATTGCTGTAAACTTGAAAGTGGGGATGCATTTGGGTATTTTTTGTACATGGGTCGGTAATTGTACTTCCCCAGTTGGAATTATTTTAAAAACATTTCAAAATATTTCATTTGCTGTAAGCCTATGGCTGATTCAAGGATCCATTAGCACTAAGCTTAGACTACCTTACCAAAAGTAACATTGAATAGTCCTAGGTTAGTGCTGATTAGTCTGTGAAACAGTAAATCTGTTTGAAATATACAACATAGTTTAAAGCATGTGGGTGTAAGCTGAGCAGACAGTCCTGGGAGAGTAACTGTAAGTAATCGAAATACTGTGTTATCACAGTGTGTGCCATTGGATTTGCCATTGAACAAAATACACATTGCAGATATGCAGGAATCCATTCCATCCTAAAGATTATTCTCTTCCTTAGTGATGTGCACAGAGCTTATAATGTATAGGAACACTTGGGATTTATTATCTTATATTGTGTGTACAGTATTACGGTAAACGGGTAAGTGTTACATGAACCAGTGTGCACTGAGATTAAATGTACATTCAGCCTTAAAATGCAAAGTTGTTTCAGTGTTGTCACAGATGACAGCAACTGACACTTTGTATTAACTTTAAACTTTAGCAAGACAATACAAGAGCAAGTCAGAATTTGCTTGAAATGGCCAAGAAAACACATTCTGAGAAATATTAAGCTATAGGAGGGGTATAATGCAGCTCAATCTGTATATATTATGTAAATCCATGAAGCTAAAAAGGAGGTCAGTTGGAAGGTTGTAGTCTAAATTAGCATGACAACAAGACTCTCTCTTACAGGTAAAGGTCTGCAGACAGGAATGTGGAGATTGTTTGAATATTAACTTGAAAAGCATGGTTGATTCAGTTCACAGGATTGATCATTAGTTCTGCTAATAGGGATCTGTGATATACAGGATCATTTGGAATGATTAATTTTCACCCACCAAAACAAAGTTTAATTAATTGTTTGACTGGCTCCCTAAAAACTCCTTCATACATCAGAAATTGTGGGTATAATTCTTTGCAGCTTCAATTATCCTAAAATCATTTATCATTGTGACATGCTTGCTAGGTCTAATCTTATACTGGAAGCACGAAACATCCTCAGCGAATGGGATTAATCGTCATGTGACTTTTAGATTGACAAGGGTTGTTGTCTTTCTGTGCATCTTTTTAGATCATTGTCTCATGTCAAAGACTCCATTTTCTATACAGTGAAACATTCGCAGATTCTCAGAATTACAAAACAGTCTTGATTTCTTTTTTCTGCTTGCTATATTTTATGCTGTTTTCATTTTCTTCTTATAATTAAGGAAATTAGACGATTTCATTTTATTTCCTATTCAATAGCAGTTTGAGCAATTTCCACAGTATGATCTATTTTAATATGTTAGGTCCTAAGCAGCCACTCATCCCAATAGCATTTTACTCAGAGAAAAGTATATTTAGTCTTGCTGCCATTCGATCAATAAAATAGATCACATTGTTTCTAGAGTAATTAGGCTCAGATGATCACTGTTGTCTCTAAACCTAGAACTCAATTTTATTTACTGCACCACTATCCTAGAGACTCATAACAAAAATGAGTATAGCAGCGTTATAATTAAAATCCTAGGATAGGTGTAACAGTACAGAGGATGAGTACAAACCAGTTAGAATGATAATTCTTGCACAAAAGAGCGATGAGTATTTATAGAGCTTTTAAGCATATTTTACCAGCTGGGTCAGCTTTCGTAATGGTAGTGCATCGCCTACATCTACAACAGTGCCTGTTCCATATTATCAGACTGCTGTGCTAATGCTTAATTTAAATGTAATTTCATTCATATGATTTCCTATTTCATTCTTTAATTCGTTTTGCATTCCCTTGAAGTAAAACCCAATTAATGATACATGCACTGCCCATTAGGAATTCATGTTTGGGGTTTATTGTAGCAATTGAATTAAAATGTAATTGTAATCACAGTGGTAGTAGCTACAGTGTAATTACATTGTTAATATTTGAACTGAAAAGCTATAGTAGCAATTTAGTTGCGGTCATGGCACTCGGATTATTCTATAAAATAAAATGGGGGGGGGGGGGTTTCAAAAGGTTGTACTCAACAAATTGTTACTCAACAAATCAGTATGTAGCGTTGATTTTGGCATTTTAAAATGGTCATTATATTGATTTACAAAATAATGTTAATATCTTAACGAGCAGGGCTTCTTGCGAGTATTTTTTTTTTTTTTTGGGGGGGAATTGAAAAGCAAATCTGTGTTAATTGCCATAAGTTATCTGGAGTTAATTTGCACTTGGAAAAGGAGGGTTTTAATTAACAAAAGAATATAACTCATAATAGACCACAGTTGTGATGCTGACGATACATAAGAAAGAGTGTACAGGACCAGGGTTAATTTCTTACAGACTACCTAGATAATTCATTATTTGTAGTTATGAAAATATTTAAGCCCTTGTTATACTTGTGATTATGAATTAGATTTATTCACTTGTTTTAATAATTTGTAATCTTACAGAAATGTGTTGGATTGCTAAAATGATATACCGTTATTTGCATCTAGTGTATTGGAAATGATCAATAAAACTGTAATGCAATCTAAACTCGGGATATATACATTATATGACAACGTACCTGTACTGTAGATTTTATTTGAATTATACAAATAAAAACCAAGGACTAAATAATTCAATCTGATATAGAAAAAAGCGCATTAGATATTGCAATATATTTCCTTACAGGCAACAGTTCATTGACATGGATTTTGCCTAAATGTATTTGTAATGTTGTCCGACTCCCCCCACACTTTATGTACAATGTACACTTTCACCTTCACATGTCTGTATGTGTATAAAGTGTTCTTATAATACTGTGTTCAGTGGCTACTTCTAATCATGTTGAGTTTATTTATCATGGAAGAGAGCAAAGAGTAGCCTCACAGAGAAAATACATTCAACTAGATTAGAGGAATTCACTGAACAATTATAAACAAATTGTGTACTGGGTTAGGGAGTTCTATCATAATTTTTAAAGCTTAATACATATATAATGAAGTGCTACACACATGGTATACATGTATAATAACTAACAAGTACAAACACAAATGACACTTCAGACACTTATTTATAGCCTACAAACCTACAGTACGTACAAAAGTAGATGTCAACCTAAGATTATTTTTAATTTCTATTGGCAGTTGCTTGCTGGTGGTAGAGCCATCTCCTTGCATGCTAGTAGTTTCCATAACAGCCAATTATGCTTCCATTCATTTTTCTTGATCTCGTTAACATGCATTTTGATTAACGAGTTCCCCCTGTCTAGTCGTTGAGACATAAAGTGATGTATGTGACCAGCGACAATTAAGCTTTTTAACGAGAAATGTATTCATTAAAGACCTCAACAACATTGACTCAATTTCAAAGCATTAACAGATTTTATTAACAAATGTATGCTTACAGATTACATTGCTTATCTTCAGATTTCTGTGTATTTTATTATCTGTCTCACAGAAACTACAAACCACTAAAATACACATATAAAACCACAGTGGTCTGCGTGGGTTACAACTGTATCAATGCAAAACTCATTGATATTGTAAGGAAACAATTGTAATATATCCCCTTCAGTCACTGTGTGGGCATATAAAGTGAATGAACGCGAAATGAGATCGGTTTCACTGTCCAATATTTTATAGATTCAAATATGATGTAAGTTCACTGACGACTACTCTGGGCACATGTTGATAAAGCTGCATGAGATTGGCCCCATTCTTATAGATATAGATCACAGCTATATATTTCTAACTTAAGTATCATGTGGGATTTATAAGTCACCTCTGTTTTACCGCTTTCATTTAATTGCATTGGGATCAGGAGACGTTTTCCAATAAGTTTGCTTTTCAGGACTTAAAGGTTGTGTAGTTGTAAGACTGAAGCTATACTACCGAAATTACATTGCAAATGCCAACGGACCATATATAACTGATCATTTAGTCATACAGAGACAGTAAGCACATTCATTAGTGCAATTCATAATAGGGGTTTGTCTGTATAGTTATATTTAAAAAAAGATAAGATCACCAAAATGTATCCTATAAAAAACAAGTTCTGCAGGCAGTAGATGTGATAGACTTTGATAAGGGGCTGATAGAAGGTATTTGGCTGGCAAGTGCACCTTGCTCTTTCATGTGAAATAGCCCCAGACATGGGCTGGTAATCAATTAGGAATAGTTACACATCGCTTTAGACAATGTGAACACCTTGCATATATTACGGGCAGTGTTGTTATGGATTCTGTCCCTTGCTGGTGAGATGAGATGAGATGAGGTTAAAAGCTCTATAACCACGAATGTAGACGAGCCTGGCTCTTTTGCATTGTGGTTAAGTCGTTTGTGTGTGGTTACCAGTTTGCACCCTGTTACATAAACCATTCACCTGAAATGAGTGTGGTCATGGCTAGTAAATCCCTTCATCCTATTGGGCTACTGGTGAGTCTGATTTTGTTAAGTGTCTGGACAGTATCGATGCGAAATAACTGTGTCCTGATGTTGCTTTGTCCAGAGGACAGGACTTTGGCCTGCACATGGAGGCACTTTTATTTAATGTGATCTTGAGGACAGGAAGGTCACATTTCATTTGAAATCAATACAGACTGTATTCAATTTCAGCCTAGCTGGCTGGATGCTAAATTAATGTTGAAACGGGGAAAGAACAACACACCTAACTAATGAAAGCAGGTGAGGATTGCATAAATGTCACTCACTGCACAATTTAGTTTGGAATTCAAAAATGCAATAACACTATTTGAACGCATATCACAAATGAAATATGTGTTACATAAGTGCCTTAAAAATGTGGTTCTCTGTAGTTCAATTGCTTCAAAACAATTATAGTGCTTTGATATGTGTGTATGCATGGTAACATAATCCAGCCAAAGCTTTTAAAGTCTAAATGAAAACACTATGATGTAGCACCACAGTACTTCCCTAGTATAAACTGTGCATTCTTGTGTTGCCCAGAGCCCAGAGTTTGTGTGCAGTTGTTTTATCCTCTCCGAATAGTTCTGGCTCCTGTTATCTCTTGACTAGCTCCCTTCAAAAAATGTGGTAGGAGTGGTGCTTTGTTAGCATTATGGGCTGCGCATCCTGTAAGTCTTATATTATTGAATGTGTTGAACGAGAACACCCCGTCACACATTTACTTTGATTTCTGAAAATGATTGTTTTTACCCTTCTCAAAAGTGTTGCTATATATCCATGTCTCAAGTATACACGTTGATTCTGAATACATGAATGCACAATAAGTTCAGTCTGATAAATTAGGGGTTCCCAAATGTTCCTGTCTGAAGGTCCCCCATGATATCTAAACGGAAGGCTTCTATGCAATAAATCCATAGTAATGTTAAATGTTGTTCTCCTCATAATTACCCTGTTGCCCAAAATCTCAAACGAAAGGGAAAAAATATGTAATAAAATCATAGGCTGGGTCAGAAAGCACAGAACTACAATTCCATACAAAATTTACCTTTTCCTGAAACGGTAATGGAATCGTCATGACAGACAGCCCACATATGGTCAGTAATGTGCTGTAGCTGTATTCACAATAAAGCACTATTTAATGAACTAATATTTGATACCGCGTGAGCCTTATTGGTATGCATGTTAAAAGAATGCTCTATTCAATCAATCTCAACAATGACGGATTGATGGAAATCATTTAAACAGGACCCATTGTGACCTCAGGTTATGCACATTTTAAACAGTGTATTCAAGTCTGCATGTCTTTAAAAGGGAAGTGTTTTAATTATTTAAATGCCACTAGATGATCTATTGAATAGACCCTGTGTCACCTTGGCAATTAAGTCCTTGTTCGTCAAGCCTTCATCATGTTCATTTGTCACTTCTTTATTGTATCTACTGGCTCTGCTGCTGAAAGCTGCTGTGGAAATTTCCTTCAGGTTAAAACCCTGGATAGGGCTTGACTCCTTTAGAAACGAGTTGACCTGTTCATCTGAAAGGAAGAAAGAGAATAAGACAGAAGCTGCATCACATTCTGTTTATTTTATGCCTGAGGAGCTAAACGTTTATTTTTTCCAGCATCTCACAATGATATGAACCAATGCAGACGAGTAGTGCCTCATCAGTACTTGTATACTGTACAATATTTCTTCAAAATCCATTATGTTGCCGGTAGTGCTATTGCAGGAAAATGGTTCTTCAGGTTGACAAAGAAACAATCAGCACGGACAAGTATCTGACTGTGAAAGATTCAGGCCAGGTTTAAAATGACCCTCTCCAGATGTGACATGCCTGGGCTGAGAGCCGAGCTGTTGCAGGACTATAGCTGGATCTGTGCCCTGCCATTTTTATCTCAAGGTGTAACAATACTCTGCTAAAGCCTTCCATTACATATTGATATTGTAAAATGTGTAAGAAGTTACTTCAGGTGTTTCTGACAAGAATCAATCTCTTTTCAACATGCAGTAGTGCTCATTACAAAGGTGTACAGTAGCTACTGCAAAACTGTTGGGCAGTAGAGCCAGTAGTTCTCTTTTTAAATATATAATTGCTGTAGGAAATAATTGCTGAAAGAAACACACATAACACAAGAAGCATATTAACCAAAGAATTACAGGCTAGTTGGTACTGCAGGCTTGTTCATTTGCCTCTTTGGATTGTGATCCCTACGGATGCCTGGATTAAGGTCACACATGCAATGTTTGGTGTTCATGACCTAACCTACAATGGTTACTACTTAGAAAAAGCACAATGTCACTGTTTAACTTTTTTTTTTTTTAAAACATGCACAGTGCTGGCAAGACACAATAGCTTATACTCATGTCAGGGGTGCTGTCTACACCACAATCCGTATAGTACATCAACCAATAGTCAGTAAGCACTCCTTTAGTAAGTGCTTTATATTAATATAGGAAACTGTCAGAGTAGTTTACAAGAATATATTCTATTAAAGTACATTATAATCATTTTAATTCAGTTAAAGTGGCTGTTTAAAGATGATCTGTCCTGTTCCATTAATGGTCTGGTGTCTGACAGCTTTCAGCAGTGCCCAACCCTCTGGGTCTTGTTTTGTCAGGGAGGCTACTGTCAGCTGCAGTTGTGATGCAGTGAGACAACAGAAGGCATTGTGATCCAGTGGTTAAAGTCCAGGGCTTGTAACCAGAAGGTTACTGGTTCAAATCCCACCTCTGCCACTGACTGATTCACTGTGTGACCCTGAGCAAGTCACTTAACCTCCTAATTCTCCATCCTGCAGATGAGATGTTAAATCAATGTCCTATTGGAGGTGACTCTGCATATAATACACAGCCTTACCTCTATAAAGTGATTTGTGATGGTGGTCCACTATATAAAGATATTATTATTATTATAATCAGCAAGCACAAGTAATGACTCCTTCATGAAAATTCAAATGCAATACACTAACGTACTAATGCTCAACCTGGAAATGACTTAATGATCCATGAAGTAATAACCTGTAATTTGTTTTAATTCTCAGCACCCTGTAAAAAGGAGCTTGTGTTAAGGTGCTACATTAAGTTAAAATATTATGAAATCATGCCAGTCATGGTTACTGCATGTTATTGTTATGCTTGAAAAAGGTAAATATTTATAAGGTCTTTGTAGGGCCCAGTTTATATGTGGTAAAAAAAGTCAAATATTTTATTACATGAATTAATTGATGACAAAATAAATAAAAACTTGACATAGTATTTGTTTGTAAAGCTTGGCTGTGCGGTGTAGGTTTAACAAGGTTTTTGTGAAAAAAAAGATGCAGAGATTAAAAAAAATCCTCCTTACAGAAAAGTTTGATATTACACCATATTTACCAATCCTAGTAGCTTTTAAAGAATGTACTGATGAACTGTAGTGCCATTGTATCGCCATCTGATTGCATTTGTAGATTATTTGGTAAAGGCATATAGACATTATAATTTTTCAATTTTTAAGGAAGTCTGAGTACAGTGTAACAGAGTCTTCATCATGCCAGTAAATCCCCCACACTAAATCTGAAAAAAAAAAAACATCTTCTGAACACAGTTGATTCCATTTGTCTTTTCTGAATATAGCCTGTCAATACTTCTGTATTCTTTGAAAATCTGCAGTTTTTTCACTATGAGTTATAATTCTGTGTCACTTTCCTCAAGGCTCATTTATAAAACAGGACACGTTGTGAGTGGTTAACACTGCCAGTGCGGCAAGGCTGATGCAAGTTAGAAATCATATCGCTTACAGTGGAATTACAAGCAGCTCTGTTGGTGAAGCATTGCAAGATAAAATAACTTTAAAACAATCAAGCTTTAAGCACTGGGAAGGGCCTACAGTTTAGTACCTTTGTTATACAGCTGGCGACCTTTAACACATTAAACTAATTACTGAACCGTACAGTATGGGGTGCAGTGAATTTATAGACAGTAAAGTCAAGGAGAGTGACAGGCATCCATAAATAAACTAAAGAGACGTTTTAGGCCATTAGACAGGTAGCTTTATGAAACTGTGACAGCTATTGAATGAATGCTACCACATGTTTTGTTTCCTGTGAAGGGTGAAGTAACGAATTGTTAAATAGATCCATTGGACAGTTTCAGAGGTGGGTCTAAATATGTTTAGTTTTGCCTTTTAGCTGCACAAGAGATTACCTTGCACTCCAAAATAGGGCCTTGAATGAGTCCTTTGGTTCAAGCACTGTGAAGTTGAAAATAACATTTCTGTATAACACACCGTCCCTGTACTTGCTAATGCAAAACGAATGTCTTTGAAATCAACCAACTTTCTTTTCTTTTGATGACTGTAATGTAGTCAGGCCAGGCTGAAAATCTGTAAAAAAAAAAAAAAAAAAAAAAAAAAAAATATATATATATATATATATATATATATAATATATATATATTATATATATATATATAGATTTATTTATTAAAATATTTCATGCTGTGGGGAAAGTGGACTTTCAATGTCAGAGTGCCAACTGTTATCTTGACCCCCTGCCAGATTGCAGAAATAAACTGCTTACAGCAAAGTTTAGAAAAAGTGAAAGTCCCTGTCTTGATCTCAGTAAAATGTAAGAATGACAAACGATGTACTGTAGCACAAACATTCATATAAGAATTAGAAAAAGACACAAGGCCACTGTACAGGGTATTTCTTGTCCTATTTTCTTAAAGCATATTTATCTTTTCATGCATGCAAGCATGTTTTAATATGCAGATGTGGCTAACTGAAATGTATAGCCACTCGTTAAGAACTGCTTGCATGTTTGTATTGCATGTATATAGATAAACCATGTCTATCTTTACATTTAGCTAAAGAGAGTTTAAGGTGTTTTTTTGGAGAGAGCTTACAAACATTAAAATTGGATGGGTCAAAGAGATGAGTTTAAGGTTTTTTTTCAGAAATCCAGTTGTCCTTTGAACCAGATAATCATAAATCAAATGCCTATTACTCATATACACTTAAACACCTAATTCTTTATGAATATGGTCTAAAATCTACAGTGTTTCATATCTAGCCTTACATAATTTGTTATTTTAGGTTATCATAAATAAAACAAAAAAATAAATACTTCAATACATTAGCCATAAGCACGAATGTGCTACTTTAAGCTACTCTTTAGAATAGACGTAATAAAAAATCTACATATATGTCAGTTTCCAGTTAAATTGTGAGCCTGAAGTTGGCAGCTACAGCTGCTCTGAGATCTGTAACGACTTCACCAATGATGAACTACACCTGTGCAAAAGTGTCAGCCTTAAGATTTGCAAGCAATAGCTGTCCACTTAACCTTTTGTTTATATTCAAATTTTTATTGGAAAAAAATCTGGTTGGTACCAATTTATATTGGAGCCTGTTCATCAAATGTGGCTTTTAGAGCCTTGTCAAACAAAAATTACATTTTTTGCTTTGTCTCAGTATGTAGCACAGTTGGCACTGAGCAAGAAGGTCACAGGTTTAAATGCCAGCAGGGAACAACCTGGACATATGCCATCTGCCACCACCTCGACATGGAGTGTGCGTGCAATTGTGCATGTGGACTGTGCTGTGAGAGGTGACATATTTTGGAAAATATTTCAGAGAGAAATGTTATCAAATATGCAGATTTAAAGAGCTCACTGCCAAAGAAAAAGGGTACAATCTGCAAAGAAGAGAGTTTAGACTCAGTTATTCGCTTTCCCATATTGAGCCTTAGCCTGTTTGAAGACCATTGCTTTTCATTTTCCCACATGAAAAAACCAAAGCATACTATACATGATTCTCATGTTGGCTCATATAGTAATTATATACTATATAAGTATAAGTGCTACATTATTTAGAGTGCGCCAATTCCTTTTGAGATGACTTGTGACGCTCTATTGACTGCCTTCGCGACCCCTCCACTCCCTTCAGCTCACATTACGCTATTTCCTCCCCTGTTATTGACTAAAATGAAAGGACTGTAAACACATCAGTGAAACTCTATATTGCATAGGAACCACTCCCCATAATTTCAATTACATCATTATTGTCACTCATTGAATAAATGACTTGCTGAGTTGTAAAGTCATGCTTTCCCAGGGCAGCTGTGCTCATAGCAGAGAGCTGGCAAATTTTCTCGGCCCTGTTGTGATACATCAACATAAGGGGTGTAAAATAAAAAGGGAAAAATGCAAAGAAGCGAAAACCAAATTGAAGATATTTGCAAAACAGTTTCGATGTTTGTGATTATAAAGCCTTGGGTACAAGTAATGACATTTGTCAGTCATAGGCATCAAATGATGGACAGCCTGGTTTTAGGGCTCAAGCAATACCTTGGATCACAAAGGGGCCTTTAGCTGACACCTACTGTATAATGGATGTTGCATTAGCTTTGTAAAATGGAAACTCATTATTTGTCATGAGGAAGAGTTTCATCATCAGTACAGTAGAAGCTCTAAAATACATACACAACATTTACAAGCTGATATTGAAGTGTCTCTCACTCTGTGGTTCTGCTGTATTAAAAAAAAAAAAAAAAAAAAAAAAAAAAAACAACAGAATGGAGAATTTTCATAGACACTTAACATATTGTTTCGAATTCATTGCAAATTCGATTTTTTTTCCCCCACAGCATTATTACTAAGAGGCCAGCTGACTTGCAAGACCATAAATTTGAATGTTTTGAATTGCCTTGCAGGGCAGGGAGTCCCTACTGGGAATGTCTTACTTTGTCAATTTCAGGAGTTGAGTATATAGACAATGAATCTTTTCCTTCTCAGTGTGGGATTTATTTATTTAATAACGCTCATGTAGGTACATACTCGAACTGGGATGTGTCGGTTTGTTTGCAGGGGTGCCCTGTGAGCCATGGCTGCTACAGTTATGCAGTAATTGCACATTTCGAGATGACATTAACACAGCAAGGAGTGGTGCTCTTTCGAAATGTGTGTATTCATCAGTTTGACATACACCTTGTTTAAATGCAGAAAAAAGAATTTGCTTTTCCAGCAAATGGAGGTACTTGACATCCCCACAACGTCTGTTGTTCTATGTTTATTTTTACTTTGTATCCATAGTGGCTTTAGACTGTATGTCTACATGTTCGCTTGAATTAAACATATTAGAACTTAATCATTTTAATGAGGGGACTACATCCATGCTTATTGTTAAAATGTTTAATTGGATATTCACAACCCACTATATACTGTTCAACATCCCAACAAATATAGGTAGACAAAGTATACCCACAATGCATTTAACCCTGTAATGCCCATTTCACATATCACATATACAATGCTATATTACTATTTTTTAAACCAAGCCTCACAAGCCAGATGTTTTCATATGCAGTGCATTATGTGTTGCCAGACAGGGAGACAAAAAATGTGTTTGTACAAGAGACGGAATCTAGTTACATAAATAAAGTAGCTTTTCTCATTTAAAAAATGCTTAGGCATTACAGGGGTTAATATTTTACAATTTTGAGTGAAAACAGGTGCCGATAAAAGAGCAGGGTATGGTTTTTGGTGCACAATTTTAGTATTAGACAGTATTTTTTAGAATTATATTTAAATTGTCAGAAAACTGGCAAACTGATTTCTTAATTACAATGCAGTTACTTACAACACACCTGCATTTGATTTTCAAGCTTGATTATAGGGTTGCGTGTTTTCGGAGTAATAGATTGATCGTTTTGCCTCGCTGCATCTCTACGACACGAGTAGATCCGAAAATGATAAAATATTAAATCGCTGGCATCCTTACTTTTTGTTAGTCCCAAAGTCCCAAATAATTAATAAAACCACCCCCCCCATCTCCCCCACCCCAGTCCCCCCCCCTCCCATGTGTGTTAAAATCATGATCCATAAAAATATAATAATCTGTCATAAAAAAATCTTTTATTTAACAGAGGGTAACTACTAAAGATTAGTTACTCTCTGTGGACTCCAGAAAGTTTCGATGTACACATCATGTATCTAACATCTTTCACTTTGTATATATATAATATATATATATATTATATATATATAAATTATAAATAGTCATATATTTAATTATCAGTGCATCTATACTACTCGCATCAGTATCACTAAGTGTTGCGAAGACAACATTAGGTTTCCTTCGCTCTTGAATATCTGCTTATAGAATTGTAATCTCCTGATCGTCGAGTCTTTACTTCACTACTACAGTAGAAAGTGAAACATTGATATATATATATATATATATATATATATATATATATATATATATATATATATTATATATATAGTTATCTACAATTAGTATTCTATTACTTGATTCAGTCACTAACTGTCATAGAAAACTACATGGGTTCCAAATGACATCAGGGCACTCAAAATCTTTAAAAATGTAGTACTGCGATGACAAAAGATGTATTAATAGTCTACCATATGTACATTTTCTACAAACCCTACAGGGAAGCCTGAAGGATTTTGCATAACACAATGTATAACTCAAAGGGGATTTTTCAAGTCTTCATTTTTGGTTTGGTAACAAGTTTGGTACTGGCTGCATACATGGCTGATCTGGTCTCAGGTTGCCTGCTCCCTACTGGCATTTTAGGAGCTCACTTTGTCTCCTCTTGCAATATAGTCAGCCCCTCGACATGTCACATATTACCAACACATCTATTGTTAGGAGATTGACTAATGGGAGAAGAGACATGTGATTGCTTTTTATCAGCCTGATGAATGCTGACAATACCAGACTAAACAGATTTAATTTTATTATAAAAGCGCAATCGATTTGATATCAAGCTCCTTAATTTTATCTATAACTACATTATGTAACCAGACAGCAATAAACAAGAGAATAGCTCATTTTGGCAGGGGATTATTTTTTAATAATTTTTTGTTCTGTTTTTCTTTTGTTGTTAATTTTAATTTCCTTTAAACAAAACCACTTAAGAATCACGGCTCCTTATTTTAAAGGGAATGTAGGTCCAACTTTGTGGCAACTAGCTAGTTTTGTGAAAGAACTGTTGAATCAAATACATTCATCTTTTATATTATATTATTTGGGAATCAGCATTTAAATAAATACATTGAAAATGTTGCTATGTGTAGAGGACTCCTCCCCACTTTACATACAGTACAGCCTTTTCTTTTTTTTTTTCTAAATTTGGAATTGCCAATTAGTTTTCTAATTTTCTCCCCAATTTCAAAAGCCCAATTTATTTATTTATTTTTTTATTTCAACCCGCCCACTGCTGCCACCCATGTGCTGACTTGGGAGAAACGAAGACTGGCACACGTATCCTCCAAAACATGTGCCGTCAGCTGTCTGCTTCTTTCCATGCAGCCACCTCAGCGTTACAGCATCGGAGGACCACGCAGCTCAGGGCTGCTTAGAGGCAGGCCCGCAGGTTCCTGGCCAGCCTACAGGGGTTGGTGGTGCACGTTGGGCCGAGGACACCCTTGGCCAACCTAAGCCCTCCCCACCCGGGCGGCGCTCAGCCAGTTGTGCGCTTCCCCCTGTGAACTTCCATCCACATTGGGCAGTGGAATAGCCTGGACTCAAACCAGCAACCTTTATGCTATAGGGCGCATCCTGCACTCCACACAGAGTGCCTTTACTGGATGGGCCACTTGGGAGCCCCATACAACCTTTTAAAACAATTATTCTTTCGTTTTTAAAGCTACAATGCAGTAGTCCAGCAGAAGAGGTACAGATGATGTTGGCGACAGTTATGCCGATCAAGTCGATAAAAAAGTCGATAAAAACTCCTATGCTATAGAAGTTTGATTCACAAGTCCAATAATGGAATCGTTTTTGCTGTTGCTGCAATGCAATGACAGGTGATTTTTCATACACTGTACATATGGTATATTACCTCTGTTATTATTGCATTGTGTTGACAGAAGATGGTCTTGCAAGCATATTGGAAACGCATTGGACATTTTACACAGAATCCATCATTATCATCCTGTTGACTTAAAGGTACAGTTGCATTAATTTATAAATTGCATGTTAAGTTTGACCCAAAAAATGTAAACAGAAAATTACATCTGCCAGGATAGCTTTAAATAACAAGTCTGCATTATTCTGAAATTGTTCTGAAAGGAAACCTGTCTGTTTCACAATGACAGCAGTCTCTAAATCTCTCAGGCTGTGGAAATCTACAGCAAAATATATTCAACAAAATGGCCAGTCGTCACTTTTTATACTGTTTTTAAAGAAGAACTTATAAAACAACGGCCAACTATTAGCCCTCCATCAGTTAGTATTTAAAATCTTTATGGTACACAATATACATCATTCTACATTCTGTAATCAGCACGTTGCAAAGAGAGTCACAAAGCTATTGAACTTGTGGATTGGTTTTGCACAACACAAAAACTTGCTTTTATCTTTTCTGTTTAAGATTTACTACAAATTTTAAATAAAAAAATACTAATTTCCCAAATGCCATAACAATTTCGACCATTCATGCTTTACATCTCTATAGCTTTTCACCTCACAGGCTTACATTATTGTATTTTGTTCTGTATAGAGTCTGTTTTTACCATAACTCACGGCATGCCTTGTATTACTGTTTTTCCTCTGAGCATCCAGCATGTCTCTCTTTCTCCTTTCAACAGCAGGAGATAAACAAACAGGCCTGTTGAAAATAATCAATAAGAATGTAATTTCATGCAGGGAGGGTATAAAGCACTGGGTGCTCCTGGTCACTTTATCTCCACAGGAGACAGAGAGACTCTGCTGCAATAGAGTTGGCTCCTCTTATCCTGTCCTGTTTATGTGCAGTATGTGTATAACTATCAATAACACTGTGTAACAAAAAAAAAAATGTTTTTGTTCCTGGGTAGTAAGTGTTATTTCCTAATTGCTTATGCCTCAAAAGTATAGAACATGGCTATTATTCCCCACAAACTTTGCTTTTGTGACCAGGACAGTGATATTTCAAAATATCACTATTTCCAATGGGAAAACGGGCAAATGTGTGTCTTTTCGTTCACATAAAGTCAGAAAAAAACAACACATGAATCCAAATTAACATGTATTATATACTAAAGTAATACAAAGATGACTACAAAAGATTTAGAAGTGAGTAGTTTTTCGAGATTTACAATTATGCTGTAAATACTCTGTCTTTAAGAAGTATTTATTGGCAGGTATTCATTAAATCCATTTATTAAGCTCTCCTCCCTCAAGATTGCAATAAAGTAACAATCAAAGGCAATTAACTTCTGCACTGAGCGTTTCTGAGTTTATTTTCCTCTCATCTGGGGTGCTGACATTTTCACTGTCGTTCTGGCATGCCAAGGCTGTAAAGTGACAATGAAAAGTAGACATTTAATTTAGTGGGTTGTAAGCATTCTTAATTTTTTTTTTTTAAGTATAGTATTAAGTTTTTTTTTTCCTTTTAGAAATAAACTATGCTAATGTATTGGTGCAAATTTGGCACTATGGTGTTAGATTCTAGCACCAGGGTACCTCATACAGTGCCAGCAACATTACATTTAGGCACCAGTATATTTAGCAGCCATAGGTGATGATAGTTTCTCATTGGGTCTGGATTACTCACATGACCCACCCACACTCATCATACACAGGAGAGAAGGTTTGTGTCGTGTGGGAAGTTTAACTGTAGAAACTGGTCGCAGACATGTCTTCGCAGCACACTTTTACCCAATTATCAATTAAATCAGCAAGTCAAAAAGGTATGTGGGCAATAGCAGACTTAACAGGTAACGATAAATGTATTCTTAAGGTTTTCAAATATTTAAAAATAATGTTTAGCTTTCGCAAGCCTCTTCATTTTACCGCAAAAGTTAAACATATTTTGTTGATTAAAAAAAACTCATCATGGTTTGAATAGAGGCATATAATCACAGAATTAAGTTAAAAGCAAATCAGTTGTTGCAGCAGCTAATTGGAAATCTAATCCATAATTAAAATTAATCAACAATGTGCACAGCTTTCTTTCTAACTATTTATTGCAGCTCAATTCATGAGCTAATGTTTTGTTAATATGTCTAATGTTTGGGCTACTCAGGTTTGCCGTCTTCAGTTTCTTAATATTGTAATTTTAGTTTTAAATGATTGTACATATAAATGTACAGCACACAATAGTGTCTAATACTGTTTATCACTAAAAACTCATTGAAGTTCATCTCGTGTACCGTAGGTTTGGAATACATACTAAACTAGACTCAGGAGGGCCAGTGCACATATCTACTATTGGAAATCTAATGTGTTTCCAGATTTCAACTGCAAACCAAACTAAACTAAACTGGTCAGTGCTGCCTTCAGATTATAAGCACTACTACTACTAATTCACTGGGCTTTAGTGAATAGGCATCCACTGGTAGCTCAATGAATGGTACTCTTCTCGGAGTCATTGGAAACATATTAATATTTTGACAAGCAGGTGGTATTATAATGACAATAACTAATACAAACAAGTGGTCAACTTTAGCAGGTGCCAATCAGCATTCGATTAAATTGGACTGGTATCATAATAAGAAACGATTGCTCCAAGGTTGTAACACCTTCTATAAGAGCTTTTGGTTTTCCGTGGCTTAACATAAATACTGCATAGCTGAATATTCCAATGAAACCTTACCCTCCCTCACAGTCAAGATATTTAAAAAAAAAAGCAGAAAGTAGGCCACCCCATGATATGAAAGGTTCTAAATTAATGGCATTATCACGGAAAGCAAAACAAGCCTATTAATATTTCAACCACTTAAGACTCACCCAGGGTCACAATAGGTAATTATCATCTTTTTCTTCGAGTTATTGCTGTCATTACGGCTTTGTTTTTAATCCTGTTTAGCTCTCATCTAAGAAAAAATGTACTTCTCAGAAAAGCCCAATTAGCTATTATTATTATTATTATTATTATTATTATTATTATTATTATTATTATTATTATTATTATTATTATTATTATTTAGTCATTTAGCAGATGCTTTTATCCAAAGCAACTTATAGAGGTTAGGGGGTGAACTATGGATCACAACTGCTGCTGCAGAGTCACTTGCAATAGGACCTTGGTTTTATGTCTCACCACCACACAATTTAGCACACCTAGTAGCCTCTGCTTGTGACTCAGTGACAGGTGGTCACCTGGTATGGTTTGAGGAACTATGAAGGCATACTCTACTGATTTAGACTGTTGGAGCACCACAAAAAAAAAAAAAAAAAAAAAAAAAAAATTAAATAAAATAACCTTTTTTATACATTAGTGGTATTTTGCAGATGTATTTTTCCAGAAGAACCTTCTCAAAATAATCCTGGTCTCAGCCACTTGATAAAGCGAACAGACAAAGACATATTTCACTAGGATTCCAGCTGTCTATCAATAAAAAAACAAGTTGGGGGGATAAACTGAAAACCTTTCATTTCAAAAGGCACACTGTGTGCTGCTACACCTTCATTTGACTAAAGGCTTGCAAACATGAGTTGATATACAGAAGGTAAAGCTGTATTGCATGTTGTTGAGAGTTGGTGGTTGGGATATAGTATGGGAGACTGGGGGAAAGCAGTCACCTCTCTTTCTGGTTTAACTGCTTATCTGGAGAATGGGCATGCCAAGAGGAGTGTATGAAGTTGCCACTTTGTTTTTCAAACCAGTTCCTGATTATCTGATGAATAGCACCTCATGATCATTAGACACCCATGTCTAGAAAGAAACAATGCATATATATATCTATCTAATTATGAGTCTAAAAGAAGGACTCCACCACTATTAATAATCCTTCTCCATCATTCGATTTGGTAATACGATTACTTGAGAGTCAGGCCTGTCCCGCCAGTGACAGTGTAATGCTACCCCTCCTGGAGTTTGTCACGTCAATGTGTCATGATTCCTGTGCGCTTAAGGCTAGTTTGAAACACAGTGTAGCTTCATTTCAGCTACTGAACAAAGGATGCGACGGAACTATACAGTTCAGTGAAAATACTCAGTCCTCCACCAGCGAGCTTCAATTTCCTCCTGACAGTAAAATTAGTTCCATTTCAGCAGCTAGTGGCTCTTTTAAAGAGAGTGGCAATGACCCCATAAATAAACAATAAGCAGATCTTGCAGACCATCTGTCACTCCGTTTATCTTGGCAGTGAAGAGCCCAATTTGCAGACTTTCCATTGACAGCAAGCACTCAGGAGTGCTGCAAGCATGTCCATTAGGATACAGTGGTGTTGTAGTGATTGTATACATAGCATGGGGTCAGGATGGAAACCAATCCAAATGATGTAACTGGTTGATCTCATGAGGGTCTTCTGATTGTATTGAAGCAATTCAATGTTTCTACGACAGTTTGTCACACCTGGCAACAGGTAGGTTTGCTTATAATCACTCACAACATCTGGTATGCAGAGGTCAACACTCTCAAGCACTTGGCAAAGCAGGGCAACTGCATTTGTGTAATTTTTTGTCACGCTAGTCAGAATTGTTGAATTTAGCACATATGTAAAAACCACAGTTGACCATAGAAAAGCAAACAAGCATGGTAAACTGTAACCATGCAAACATTTGCCAGAGGGGCTTTCAGACATTAGTTGTGCGATTAGCAATCCTATTCAAAGGAAAAGGTGACCAAATATAATGTCACCTTTTAATGTTTGAGCATTGCCTTCAGACTGCAAACTCCAAAAACTTACTTGAGTGCAGCTTATTCTTATGGTTAATGAAGAAATTAGTGTTCTTTCACATGCAATATCCATCAAACCACCAGAAGGAGCCATGAACATTTTTACCAACTCCCCAACCAAAACAGAAGACATGAACTTGCCTATTTCTGCCATAAGCAAAACTCCATAACGCTGACAAAGTTGCACATTTAGTAAAAAGGAACACTGAATAATAAAAAACACACCCTTAGATATAAAGAAAGATGAAAGAATAGCTTTTCATTTTTAGCAGCCGTGGGAAAAACAGCTCCCGGTTGAGAATTAAAGCTCAGTTTAGACTGAATGATAGCAGATGTGGTTAGGTGGTGGTGGTTAGTGCAGAAAGCACAACATTCTTCTATGCTACTGACTGGCTGCATGACCTGGATCATTCCAAATCTGTAACTGCTTGACCTCCAGGATCTCCAGCTATAAAAGTTGTATTTGTTGGGCTGATTGTGAAAGAGTAGATAAACATCAGTTCAGGAAGTATCCCGGGGCTTTCACAGCTGTGCTGCTCCCCTGTGAGAGTACAGTAGAGTACTTCTGTCACATACCCCTTCTTCCTGGTGTTGAGAGTTATTTCTCTGTCTCTGTAATAATTAACAGAAGGAAATCAAAGAATGGGCTGGAGGGCTTTTTTTTTTTTTTTTTTTTTTTTTTTTAATTGCTGAAATTTTATAACCAATCTCGGGTGAACCCTCTCCCGCTACTTTCATTAACTAAAAGTGCTCACCATGAAATAGCTAGGGAGGTGAATGTCTTTTGTAAAATCAGAGCACAAATGACCCCCAGCAAAAGACATGAACCCTGACTCAATGAGGCAGCCTTCTTCAGCAACAGCTGGTTAAGATGTGATTGAGACAGGCTGCCATGCCTGGCTATTGATGCTGTCAGTCAGTCAAAGACTCATTCTAGTGACACTCTGACGGGTGTCTGTCAAAATGACAGTGCCATTCCTTGTTAGCAGCAGAAGGAACAGAAATGCACTCAATTGAAAACAGAGCTGTCAATTTCCAGCTAAACTGTGTTATCCTGCTTTCTGGAAATGCCTTGAGATGCTTCTTAAAGAATATCATGCCTGTAAACAGTGACTGAGAAATACTATGGAAAAAGCAAACAGCAATTATATTAATGCATTTGAACATAATTGTTTTTTTAATTGAAATGACTAAATAAATAAATAAATATAGAATTTTTGGCAATGTGTGTTTTGATATATTTCCTTCCTATTACATAAAATAAACCATACCACTCCTGCGTACCTTTAGGTTTATGTTATGTTTGCATTCAGTATACAGCTGAGTACAGTTGTCATAGACTGGCTTCTCAAACATTCAAGACATGACACTGAACATAATGAATGCAGTCATATTTCTAATGGTGCAAATGTACAACATCTCCAACGAAACAAAAGCCAACACTTTTCACTTGTCAAGCTCTCCAGCTGTCTCTTTTTATGGCAGGTCCAATTATTTCATTTAACACTATCATAATACTACAGCTGTTGTGAACAGAGTACGAGCATGAACATTTTCTGCATACAATCATTTATGTAAACCAGTAGCTACAGGGATTCAGTTTCAGTGGAGGACAAGAAGAGTCTAGCTACACATAGTACTCCTGAAAACAATGCTGGTAAGTGTCCTAGTGATTGAAACCTTTTATCTATCTATAGTCCTGTGAGTAAAAACTGATGACTATGATTTAAGAACTCAAATTTAATCTCTTAACATATTCCCGTCTTAGCACAAAGTAAATATTTTATAAGGCTAGTTTCCGAGAATATTATAAATGATTATCATTCGTGACAAACCAAAAGATGTCCAAGTCATTTGAGAGTAATGGCTGTTAATGGACTACAGCCTTTCCTCTCTTCAGCTCTATTCATTTTTTACTTATCTCTGTCATTTATAGAAAGTACTGTTTCAGAAGTGATTGAATGGTCACATCATTTTTTTTCCCCTTTATACTCTGGAGCATTGGGCCTGATAAGATACTATTTTTTGCCCTGGTGAACCAGAGTTTCTAGTATTTCTCCACTTGGTAAGGGATTTATACTCGTAATCCAACAACTGGACAATTGGCACTTTACAACTAACATGTATGTTATTTTATAGGGACCTGTATCTCAGTGATTAAGGTGCACAACACGGTTGCTTTTTATTACTCAGAAAAAGGGAAGATAATGCATAGTATGTAGATGGGGTTGGAGTGTGGCTTTACAAGTGAACCCAGTGGCCACAAATACTGCAGGACCTTGCTGCTCAAGGAAACCTCAAGAGCAGTTGGTACTTCGCTGATGATGTCTCTGAATAGGCATTGGGGCATACTGTACAAATCAGCTGTGGGTTTATTTAGAGATGCTCCTGACTTTGACTCTATTCCACATTGCTTTCAACTGGCTGTCTTCCAACGGCCTTGGATAATTTCACATTTAGTTTAATCCCCAGCAACCTTTCACAACGTTCTGTAGAAAGGTAAGTAAATAGAAGATGTTAAACAAGCTCTCGCACAGGTCTGAGGCTAGTTAGAGCTGGTAGCTAAGCCAGTGATAAGCTGGAGAAAAAAAGTAGTACATTTTAAGTCCCCTTACAGAACAATTCAAAAGTCAATTGTCAATTCATACGGTATTTACTATAGTTGCATGTAAACCTGAGCTGTATTTTTAGACCACCTGTATAGAAAACCAATACATATGTGAATGCTCTTAGCTATGAATCTAGCTTAGAAAATAAGTACAGTAAAAATGTAATCTGCCTTAGTAATATCTTGACACAATGCCCTTCTCCTTGTCAAGCAGTCTAATGACCCTCTCTTTTCAGAATCCAGATGTTGCTTCCCAGTAAGGGAGGGTAGATAATGCACAGGGGGTGGCTCTCTGAAAGGCCTGGTTAGCAGGGTGGTGTGACAGCTCTATTACAAGAGGATAACTGAAGACCGACCATGTCTGAAAGCTGGGCAGGAGTACTGTGGAGTCCTGCAACTTGACAGCTGACACACACTGCTGAGCAGTACTGCTCTGGGGATAACCCACTGCTCCCGCACTGTGGAGGCGGGACAGGGGACAATGAAAGAAAACATCTGATTTGCAGCTCAGGGCTCGTGTGCTGCGAGTAGATGAACTCCTGCTGGACTCAAGTGGAGTTCAGTCACCCCAGTAGAGATTCTGAAGGCCACTGCTGTTTTCCAAAATCCTGTTAAACTGAAGTGCGAATAAAATAGTCAAGCCGTGCAGCTTTTACAATTTCCAATGCCAAAATGTCCTAAATTAATCCCAAAAAGATACTGATAGTGAGTGTGATTCTCCGTAAATACATTCTGGTTATTACATAAGCAACATATGTAAGATTAAGAAATAAAACTTTAGGTTCTGTTTGTCAATTGATCATTTTCTTAAAAGTAAACAGAAAGCTGAAGATGAATTTGTTCTTTTCCTCTTAGGGGAAATTATGTTTACTAACAACACCTACAAGTGTTTTATTACAGTTATACACTTGTACTGAATTTCATGTGCAAACTATATTCAATGATTCAATGACAATCGTAACACAAGTGCTGCTACAATGGTGCTCATCATACCTCCGGCAAAACATTATTCTTCCCCTTAAACATGATTTTGCAAATGTAACAATTTCCCATTAAAGCTGGGCTTGTTTGCCTTTTACTTTTTGTTCTGTTGCTTACTGTTGTTCAAGTGGAAGTAAGTGTCACTTATCCAGGCCCTGAATTCAGTTGTGAAATTGGACTAAATATGAAAGCCTTTTTAATGAATTCCCTCTAGACTGCCATATAAATAAAACGGTTTTCCTCTGCTAAATGTACAGTGTAAATGTACAGAAGAACTATGAATATATCCTGCCTGTTATGGACTTGCACTGTTATATTGATATCCTTAACGTTTACCTTGTTTTTTTTTCAGACAGGTCCTGTCCCTATGCTAGGCAAAACTAAAGAAAAAACTGACACCAGTTTCCCCTTTTAATCTTTAATAACCCTTACTGAACTGACAATACCATTATGATACATGTGTATTTCCCTGATGCTAAAAGCATTTACCACTGACATGAAAAATAACAGCTTAGGACACATACCAGCGGAAAGCTAGTTTATTAATAAGTTGTTTGGAAAAGCAATGGTACAAGGAAAATGGTCTAACTGTATAATGCCAACTGTGGTGGCTCATCTGAATCTTAATTCAGTAAGCATGGCAACCTTGCAAATTAATTCTCTTTCTTCTTCGACGAGACCATCGGATCCTGTGACTGAGGGACTGGTTCACTATAAATGGATAGTGCTTTGGTGAAATTATACCATTTGCAAAAAGTACCTATGATTCATGTACTTTTATGAAATGAAAAGTAATGCACTAATATTTGGCACATGGTTCTGTCATTTCTACTTGGATCATTGTTATTTGTCAATGGACACCTTTGAACTGGATATAGCCAGTCGCAATCTATAGAGCTAACTCTTTTTAGAAGGCCTTCTCACTGGCCACTTTTAACATAGTTTTTACAGAATCTGTCTTCTTGAAATTGCATTGTCCTTTGTCCTTTATATGAAATATTAAATGTTAAGCAGTAATCTGTCTCCTTTATTAAAGTAATAATGACTGCTTTAAATAATTCATCAGATGAAGAGAAAAGTTGAGAGATGAGACTGGAATTAATATGTTCTAAATCTAGCTGAAGCTCTTGATTAAAAACAAAAAAGGTGAGAGGGCCTGCTCTATCAATGATTATCAACGAGGTCATTTAGGCAGCAGTACATCATTTTAACAGACGTTTATATTCTTCTGGGCAGGGGAAGCATAAAACGCAAGTGTTGAGTCTTGGTATGTACAGATGGTGCAGATAATTTGCTTCCATCTGCTTCTTAGCTTTGTAACATTCACCCTACTATTCACCCTACTATTCGAGCAATATCCAGTAAGAATTTCCCCAGTTAGAAATTTACAACTGGTTTTTTTTACTAAAAACAAATTTAAAAAAGAGTTATGTAACATCCTTAGCTTGTTTTTCGTTTCACAAATAAATACATCAATAAATAAAGTCTGTATACTTAGAGCTAGGGTAAATGCTTTACGAGTATGGTCTTGAGTAGATATTGGTATCAAATATTCATTAATGGTGGTACATTGAAATGTTTTTCTACCAGATTAAGCAATTTAATAAAATGTTGGTACTTTCTGGCTACCCTCCATGACTTATTTATAAGTATCACATCATTGCATGCTTGCCACTTATACATTTAATGATCTACCTACAATATTCACAAGATTTTGAATAACTTGAATTTGTGAAATAAAACACTGCAAGAAATGTAGGTTCTAAAAATGGACACATTGGCTTACCATATTCCATAATATTAATAGGCTGATAGATATTTGATGCCTGTTACATTTTTGTTCTTTGCACTTGCATTCAGATCCCAGCCATATATAAAAAAAAAAAAAAAAAAAAAAAAAAAAATTGAAACAATGCCCACTGATTTCTTTACTTAAACTGGATTTCAAATTGTTTGCACAGAGAATACAATAGCAAGCGCATACTGTATCAGCTCAAGGGCTGTGCGCAGCTGTGAAAAGAGATGTCTCAACAGTGGGATGAATATTAAGGATTAAATCCTGTGGAGAGTGCAATGGTACAGATAATAGTTTAACTAGCGTTAATACCCTGGTAAACACTGCACTATGGTGAGCCGCTGTGGTGAGATCAATGGCATACACCTCGGTAATCCTGGCACATAGAGGAAAACATGTTCAGGAACGTATGCATGGTTGCTACCTTCTGAAGGCAAACCATGGTGACAGCTGTGCTTCTTACACAACTGATATTGTGTGTCTTGTAAGACTTGTCTTATGTGGTGACCAGGATATTCACCCACAGTGCCAATGAGTGCTTAATAGGATACCAAATGACATTTATTCCTCCTGCCAGTGGCTAAAGAAGATTGCATATACTTTGCATTTCACCAGCACCCATCTGGGACCCTTGTACCTTGTATTTTGTGTGGTTGTAAAAGGCCCCAGTACCAGCAACACTGTAGTTTAGGATTATGTCCTACAGTAAGTGGTTATTTACTTCTACAAAAAATACATGTATTGTAATATGTAATTGTTAATAACATAATTGAGAACATGCTTATAGCTTGCATACAATCACTGATAAGCAATCCCTAAAGCTGCATCATTCTTAGAACATGCAATAGCGTGTTATAAGAATGTCAAATATTGTTGCATGAATCTGTATATTTACATGATTCTGTATCTGGCAGGCGTATGATTCTGTTTGATTAATTTTTATCATCACTTCTATTTCTTGGCTTCATTTTTTTTGTTTTCAGAGTAGATATTTATCAATTGCCACCTTCTGCTTTAACTCACTGACTTCTTTCTATTTTCCTTTATTTCTTATATATTTTTAGGCAACATTACATATTTCAAAAGTGTAATTGAAATCAGTGTGATTATTTCTAATCATAACCTGTCATCATAATTAATAACACATTTATAGATGATATATTGCATAAACAGTTTTCAACAGATCCATAAACTCAAGTTTTTTTTTTTTTTTATCATGTCAGCAATAATGAATCATGTATTTTTTTATTGATTAATAGTGTAAAGGGATTAGCCAATTCTACAGACAGTGGGTTTGATTTAAGTTAAGTTTCAAACACAGTCAATGCAAGCTGTATGCACTAAATGTGAGAGAAGCTCAAATGGAAGGCACCATGCTGTTAAATGAAATATAAGCAGCCTGAGATTGTGTTCATTTCGAGTTAGTGGATTAGATGTACTTTCCAATAGTGCTGTTTTTATTCCCCAGTGGAAGGATCAATAGGGGAGGGACTCATAATTTCACACAGAAGACAAACAGTTAAAGGAACCAACAAGGCCAGTATCTGTTTGACTTGTCTAGTTGTTTGTCCACTGTACAAACAAAACAATGAGCTATTTATTGTCTTAATGTTTGTTTCATGTTCTTCTTTTGATAGTCATAACAAAACAATATATTGGTCATTGCAAATATCTGGTAGTAAAAGCAAAATAACGATGTAATACTATATTCATTTTG
The DNA here is from genome assembly GCF_017654505.1 of Polyodon spathula. Lineage (NCBI taxonomy): Eukaryota > Metazoa > Chordata > Actinopteri > Acipenseriformes > Polyodontidae > Polyodon > Polyodon spathula. The sequence continues at coordinate 13,019,937 of NC_054559.1, forward strand.
AGGTAAATCAAAGGTTAATTCATTTAAGCAATTGAAGGTCAATAGTTACAATAACTGGTGTTGAATTATTTTGTTTTGGTATCACTAATTACCTCCAGCTTTTGCAATATGTAAATAATGCTCATCACATTCTGAAAGTGAATGGAAATCACATGGTTACAACGTGTGAACTGAAAAAATTGTTTTAACATTAAAATAATATTTTAAAGCTTGTATTTACTAATGGGTGCAGAAAGCAGCTCAATTAAAAAAAAAAAAAAAAAAAAAAAACGATGAGCTGTACTAAAACCATCAGCTGCAGATTTCTGTTCTGAGGGCTCAAATGTTCACGCTTTTTTTTGCGTCCCTTTTTTCCTGTTCCTTTCATTTATATTGGACTATGCCCTAAAAGATTTCTTAATATTAGATAAAGGCCACTGATCTCCTTCATTACATTTCGAAACTCTAGTAAGTTCAGTTAAGAGGGAAATTAAACTCGAAGTGGGGAGAGGGCTTATTAAATCTCCCTCTGCTGTAACCTGGAGAAGGCCGTGAGGGAAGCACAGCCATCAGATATTAACACACAATCTCATCAAATAAAGCAACCTCTCTGGGAAAAATATTGCACCTCTTGCATCATGCTCTAAAGCTAAAATGCAATCATTGTGAGGGTGTGATCCTGGCTTATGAGAAGAGAAAATAAATTGTTTAGCTCGAGGATTCAATATCCTACTAATATTACAAAACCCTAGCTCTGAGCCCCACTGCCGACCTTCTCAAAGGAACGAATAAGGAGTCTATTAAAGAAGGGCTGACTTCTGTAGTGACTCATCACAGGAGATATTAAAGCTGTCGTCTGCTGAGAAAGCAGCGTTCATATCTCCAAGAGACTGTGATTGTCATTACATATGTATTTTTTTTTTTTTTTAAATAGATCTTTGTGCTTATGCAGTATTCTATTTTAGAACCCCCCCCTCAATACACACACACACACACACACACACACACACACACACACACACACACACACACACACACACACACACACACACACACACACACACTTACTTTATTGTCATTTAGTTCATGTTTGTCTTGACAGGGCAGGCTGTGGGTGTAGGTCTGGGAAATCATAGCATGAAATTGCAATAAAAACAATATTGGTGAACATACTGTGTCTTTTTTGATAAATGGTTGCAGTGACCCAAAATGTCATTTAATTTTAAAATCATTAGGTCTGCAGTCCTATCAGAAATTATCCACAAAACATTATGGACTGTTTTAAAGCAAAAAGCACATCATGAGATGGCTTTAACCCAGAAGCAACAATTGCTAAATTACTAACTGCGATTTTAAGCCAACATGTTAACTTTTGCTATGCCACAATAAAATGATTTGGTAAAAACTTGAAAAACTGAATAACAGCGAAAACATTTTAATTACCCTATACTAGCCTTTTAAACCAGTTCTAACTGCTTCCAGTTTTGAGCAACTTAATACATAACCTTGTTATCTTTATTAACCAATAATACCCCTTTAAAACAAATCTAATCAGTTCCAGTTTTGAAAATAGTTCTGACAAGTATTGCAGATAAGCAATAATTTCAACTATGAGTGAAAACTTAACTCTATACATACTAATTTCACCTACAGTGGGTACTTGAAATGTGCTGTATGTCTTGAAAGGTAACAATTCTAAAATCCAATTAGCTTGAGACCACTCTACTTAGAACCTGTTTGGCTGAGATGATCTGTGAGGTTTATACAATCAATTATATATAATGTGCATGTAACTTTACAGTGTACAGTGAACTGAGACAACAATCCTGAAGAAGTCAGTAATATTTTTTCTTGGTAAATAAAATCTTCAGAACACAGCACTAAAAATGTGAAGTCCATGGTATTTGAAGCAGCCAGTGCTATTCTCAATCATCCATTTGCTCTTAATCTTATTTAAATTATAGGTACAATAACACATTGTAAGTATGATTTGTCTACATTTTCATAACAATAATATGATTAGCAGCCAAGACAAGTGATAGGATTTATCCATCCTATTTCCAATGATGGTGTGGATATGATCTCTCTGTACCGCGGCGTTTACCCAGCATGCTATACTCAACGTGCTGTAAAACTATGAAGAGTTGTGCTTCAATAAAAACTACTCTGCTGAAACACAATTAACGTAAAAAACTTTGGCCCTCATTTACAAAAGGGCGTTAAACATTATGGTGCACCATAACTGTAATTAGTGTGCACCTTCATGATTTTGGGATTTACTATTGCAATTGTATTAATTATTGTGTGAAATAGCGGGCATATTATGGTGCACACTGTATTTATTGTGCCACACTATGGTAATCAGAATGAATATGTGATTTTAATGGTAATACATGATAATGTATGAATAATGAGATAACTGTTATTGACCCTGTATTTACTAAAGGGCGGTAATTGTAGTGTCGATATTAAAATGAGCGATAATTAGTTTGTTTGGAAACCAGGCTTTAATCAGTGATAGGCGCACTATTTAAACCTATTTTTCTGGGCTGAAATCTATCTGACATCAAGTTTTCATATTAAGCAGTGAATAATTACTTGTGAATAAATATGAATTAGTGTTATAGTTTATTACATTGGTACACTTAATAGAGTGCTTAAATAAAACACTGGGACAAATAAGGTATCACTATCAGTACTCTGTAAATATTTTATAGTTGCTTTTCATTATTATATTAATATAAAAAATACATAGAATGTTGTTGCTCCCGCGGCCCACAATTTGGAAACCCCTGCCCTAAGCGATCCAGTTCAAGTTTAAAAATGTCTTCATACATCCCCCACCCCTGCTTTATAGTAGTACTATTATCCTCCACAGCATTACCTTTAGGTATTGTTTTTTGCCTTTAACACAGGACTGTGGATATAATGATCTTGCAGGTAATGGCTGTGGTATAGACAGTAATGCTTAAGGACTGTCATTCAGGAAATGTAAAACATTAGCATCTAAATGCAGAGTATATTCTTAGGGCAACTAACCAAGTGTTTGTGTAAACTATTTGTATTTTAAATGCTTCCTCTTTAAAGCCTGTTGACTGAGATGAATGCTTTAGTCTCCCTTATCAGTAGTTTGCCCAGGCAGCTCACTCCACATCACCTCTGACTGACCGCTAACGGCAGGGGGACTGATAGCCAGGTGCAGTCCTAATTAACTGTATTATCCCCAGGTATTTAAAAATACAGAGTGAAAGCCTGTGGCAAAGTGACTGCATTGCGCAGGTGTAGAGGTGATGCAGTGTTCAAGAGAATGACAACAACAAAGTACTGGTGAAATGATGGTTTACTTTTGTAATCCAAAGTCACTGTTAACTGGCAATACACAATGATACATATTGCTCAGTAAAACCACGGGGTTCAGTCCCGAAACAATGTCCAAAATGAGTGCTGTAGTGCTCGTGGTGCAAATACAATTTATCATTATACAAGTGCAGGCATGTCCGGGTTTTGTGCTGGCCTGTAGTGATAGCTCCGGATCGTGTTAGCAGTCTAATAACAATAAACAAGTATAATTAAAAATGACAAAACAAACAAAACACTTGAGATACACAATACAGTTCTCCTTCCGTGTTAGCATTAACAAAGGAACAGCTAGCTACATCACCTTTTATACTGTCAATATCGCCCACATCGTTTCTCTTCTGGGTCGATGATTTAGTGTACCGTAGCTCCGCCCCCTTTCAAGATGGCTGACTTCCGCCAAACCCTGGGAATTAATTGTCTGGCCATCCAGTCCAGGGCACTCTGTTATCATTACACAGCGCCCTCACAAGTCGGTAGGGAGATCTAGCACCAAGAATCATTCTGTCTCTGTCACAGAGCCCCATGCTCAGTCAAACACTTTTATGGTTTTTCAAGAGAATGGTTTTATTTGGTTTTGATTGCTTTTCCAATCACTCTTTTTTAAAGAGCTTTAAAACAGTGCATCTAGACACAATCTTAGCTTAGTATCTTTATAACTTGTTGGGCATCTCAAGATTTTTGAATTTATTTTAGATGTCTGGACATAAACGATTCCAAAGCAGTTGCTGACAGTGGCATAGCTTCTGAACCCAATGTTCAGTCCAAATTGTCACCTATGGCTTGGCCATCTGTAGTTTCAAAAATAAGTAATAGCAGCTGTCTGAAAACCCTTCTCTATCACGATAGTTTACTGAGGTAGATATCTAATTAATGAAACACTGTAAATGTTTTTCATAGAGCTAATATTTGTTTATTGTTTCTTGTGTGAATTTCTGTTGTAACACCCCTGTACACAGTGTAGTATATACTGTAACAGGCTAATCTTCAGATAGTCAGGTAGGTTAAACACTGTGTAGTCACACTAATATAAATTAAGTGCAGGTGGTCCTCTGCTCTCTTACAAGATAGACTTCCATTTCTGTGGTAAAGCTTAGTTACTGAACTAATACTATACCTAAAAAAAGGTTAAATTACTATTTAAAAAAAAAAACAGTTACTATACATATACAGTATAGTAAACACAATAATGCCTCAGCAAACTTTAAACATGACACGTTCTCTACAAAATCTTTTATTAGTGTTTGGTTTGCCTTGTGATTTAGAATTTTTCAATTTTTATTTGTATTTAATATTGTTGTATTTTATGATAAATAAAAGTTTGTTTATACACAATGGTAGTATGTCTTTATTTATTGTTTCTGGCTCAGTGCTGTTTTGCAAAACATATACCTATATAAACATACATATCTATATACTGCTTACTACCAATTTCTGTAATTACTAAATGTTAATATATTTTGCTTGGGAATGTCATCTTTTAAATATTACTGTTACATTTACTGGGCGTGGTTTATCTATTTACGCAGTATCAGTCTTCTGTGTTCATGAGTGTATGTCTGTACCGTACTCTTTAGTAAAAACATTAAGCCCTATAAACAACCTCAAGATAGAGACGCTTCTGCATGAATGGCCTATTTCCATTCCCTGCAAAAAGGATGACTTATTTTACGCAAAACCTAGTGGGATAGGAGTGAGTCTGCTTGTTTTTTATTTGAATAATGAAGCTTCTCTTCTGAGACTTCATGCGAGAGAGAGAGAGAGAGAGAGAGAGAGAGAGAGAGAGAGAGAGAGAGAGAGAGAGAGAGAGAGAGAGAGTATTGCAAGGGAAGAGACTGCTTGGGCATTTCATTTTCATCTGAATACACTCTCATCCAACTCATGGCAACAGAGAGGCAGGCAGGACTGGTGAATTATTAATCCAGTATTTTTAAGGTGTTTAAAGTCAAGGGGTGAGCAGAAGGGAGTGAGTGAGTCAGCTGAATTTGCAGGTCTTTTTTGCATTACCTGCGGTTATTGCTGTTTGTCATCTAGGCCTCTAACAAAGTGTTGTGGACAAACCTTTACACTAAGTGCCTCTAATTATTGTGTATTTACTTAGTCATTACTTGGTACTTAACATTAAGTACTTAATGTGTCAATCTTTTTGCTTGATGCACCCTAACCCTAAACCTAACCATAAACCTAACCCTAGCACATCATTACAGCCTCTTCTCTACAGGCAGACAGACTATATCCGTTATAAACAATAGTTTTTTAAAAAATGGCAACATTGTATAATACTAATGTTATTATTTATAATCATATTCTATGTTTGTTAATAGGATACTTAATAACATGTTTATAGATTGTTTATTATTTAGCAGACACCTTTATCTACGGCGATTTACAGAGACTAGGGATGTGAGAACTATGCATCAGCTGCAGAGTCATTTATAACAACGTCTAACCCGAAAGACGCAGCACAAGGAGGTTAAGTGGCTTGCTTGGGGTCACGCAATGAGTGAGCCAGGATTTTAACTGAGGATCAAGCCTTTTTCTTTAACCAGTAGACCACACAGCCTCCTATCACATATAATGAATACCTAAACCTCAAGTGTTACCAAACAGTATAGATAATGTCAAATCTACAAGGAAATTACACCAGTATTAGTATTTCCATTTATAATTAGACACAAATCTTAGCCTTCTGAGCTGACCTTTAACGAAATGAACACGTTGCCCACATTGCTTATCACTAGCTTCTTGCAGCTCTGCTGAATACTGTACACCTCTGCCTTTTCACCTTTCTCAGCTTTGACATCTGCTGAGAAGTGAACACAATGCTTCCCACTGCTACACATGTCTGTGTAACCACAGAGGGGTGCCTACGATGGCAGCTTGTTGGTTTAGTGACTAATAGTCTGCGCTGACAATTAGAATTCCTGTTCCAGACTCCACATCTGTTTTGCATTCTGTCAGTTAAATACAAAAATCAGACTTAACATTAAGTGACTCTGAGTACACAGTAATTGCAAATGAATGCATAATCACATGTGCAAATACAATAAACAATAGTAACTGTCAAGACTCAAATTGATTGAATTGAATTGTAATTGAATACGTTTTAAATACTGCTGCGGAGTCCTGTGGTTAATAAAATAGGATTTTGGGGGGAGAATGTTTACAGCCTTGCACAGTTTTACCCTAGTATACACACAGTTGGTATCAGCAACAGGCACACAGATTCATCTCCTTTTCTCCCAAATGCTGTTTTTGGCACACTGATAAGATTGGATGTCAAAAACTGAGCAGGGGTATTTTCAACATAGGCATATAAGGCAACTCGTTTTGCCATATACAGTGTAACAGACCAGTATTCCTTTGTGGTCTGGACAATAAATTGGCTCTGACAAACGCCAAGAAGTCTTGCCCACGAGTAAATAAAAAGAAAATTAATTCTTGAACCCTGAGCTGAGTTGCAGAATCTAAGCTTTCTCCATGTTCACTATCTCACCAACCTTAAAATTGATTCCTATTTAATGAGTGGAATTGTTCATCCCGCAGAGCCTTTTAGCCACTGAGTCTGCAGCCAGCACTGTCAAGGCCAATCAGGCTCACTGAATGCCATCCGAGACTTATAAAGATTACTGTCAACAGTCTAAACACCAATGTTTTCACTGCAAAGGGAACCATCACTTGGTTCTCCTTTCCCTTTTTTTCTCTCTCTTGCTTTATAAAAGGCTTGTCTCCAAAGCCATTACAAATATTGTTCAGATAGAACAGTTGGTGTATGCTGTCAGTCTGAGCCATAGTTAGGGCAGTTATGTTATAGTGAAGTGTCACTCAGTCATGACAGGTGTGGGTCTGAACCGAGAACAAACAGTATAGGTTTAACAAAGAGTGAGTTTTCTGATGTCATTTTTCTGTGAAATTCTTTTTGAAGGCATTATGGAACTATTTTATCTAACACTATTTTAATCTTCTCAGGAGGCTGTGTGGTCCAGTGGTTAAAGAAACTCACTTATAACCAGGAGGACCCTGGTTCAAATCCCAGTTCAGCCACTGACACACTGTGTGACCCTCAGTAAATCACTTATCCTCCTTGTGCTTTGTCTTTCAGGTGAGACATTATTGTAAGTGATTCTGCAGATGATGCAGAGTTCACACCCCCTAGTCTCATATCTTGTAAAGCACTTTGTGATGGTGGTCCACTATGAAAGGTGCTATATAAAAATTATTATTACTCAAGCTAGTTTAGTCTTTCAAACGCTGAGGAGAAAATGCCACGGCTCAGAAGTCATCAATACATACAGTACCCTTGACTTTCCTCTCACCAGGATGCAAGAATAACTTTCATTTATTTATTTACTTGTAAATATTTAACCAAAAGCAGGTCCATTGCCAAGGAGAAGCATGGGCTAGTGACACTCTGTGATAAGAAGGAAAGACAGAAATAAATAATCAAAGATGATGTTCAGTCATTATTCTGTTATTATCTGTCTGTTATTTTTCAAACATAACCCTGATTGTTCTTAAGCTGCAAGGGCTGTATTTGATGGGGGCCCTGTCAAGTTGATTCACCACTTCAATGAAAGGGAGGAGGATTCATTGAAGATTCACAGAGTAGCTCATCAAATTCCTCTTTGGAAGACAATGAAAAATATTGGCATCATAAAATGAAATAGAGATGACATCAGAACACATACAAAGAGATATTACAAGTTAGAAATCACATGCAGTTTAGAAATTACTGCTAGGTTATTTCTACTGATTTAGAGGTTGCTGTAAAATGTCATTAGGCTAACATATTTTGGATTTCAAAAACAGGGGGAGAGATATTAAAAACAAGTATAAGTAATTCTTCAGCAGGCTTGCTGGCATTGTATTTGGCTTTAGTCTGTATATTATATAAGACAGCAGAAGTAGTTACTTATATTGAAGCAAACAAGCCATTGTTCTTTGTATGTGCTTGTTACTGTATACACTATTGTTATTGTCATAATTATTTCAATAAGATAGAGAATGAAAATATTGGCCTGGCAGTGAGCTGTAGTAAATTTATATGAGGTATTTGTCATTAGGTCAGTTTTAAAAGAGTTTAGCCATTTAAGCAATTGTTCGATTGTGTTTTAGACTTATATGGCAGTAGATCTAGATAACCCTTGGAATATATAAAAATTGCTGGGGTACAGGTTATTTTCATTCATTATTTCTGCTTTGGCAATTTCATATTTTTTTATATAATTTTTATTTTTTTTATTTTGTGTTTTATAATTGTTATAGAAAGTGTTGTGTGATGCACTGCATGTTGTGTCCACTGTTGGTGAGATGAGGTGAGGTTATAACCTCTAAAACCACAAATGCAGACAAGCCCTTTTGCACTGTGGTTAAGACACTCACTTCAGTGTGCCCAGCCTTCGTCCTGGTACATTGGTGCTGTGACCCAGATCTTATAGATTGGCTGCAGCTAATCTGTGAGGCTGAAAGGTGGAAGAGTGCATCGGGCAGTGTTGTATGATACACTGCCATTACAGATTCTGTCCCCTGTTAGTGAGATGAGATGAGCTCTTTTGCATATGGGTTAAGATGTTCACTTACGGTGCGCGCAGGTCGCTGGTTTGCTCCACACCTCTGCCCTGCTGCATATTGATTTATTTAAATGTCTGTACGTCTTAGTGGCAGCGATGGAAAAGTGAGCAGTAGGAGAAACGTATTTTAGGGAATAAACCAGTGCTTCAATGTCTATGGTGCTCTCAGAAATGGTTGTGTTGGTTGGTTTTGTGTGTAATTGGGTTACAGTTTCCTGTGACTAGTCACAGTGTCCTGTGATTGTACATATGACACCAATGATTTCAATAAATTATAGAGTAGTGAAAGAGTAGTGATCAGTGTTGCTAATTCAAACACAGGCCAACAGGGCTTGAGAAATTCTGAGCAGAAACAGACAAAAGTTTCAGCACCACGGACAGCAACCTTTCAGCTTGACGCTCCAGATAGACCTAGCTCTCTTCTAAACAGACTTGGTTTATAAAGGCAGGGGCTTAACGAGATGATTACTACCAGCTGGGGATTCCTGCAGCAGAATCCGAAAACCCTGTAAAGAGAGAGGCGTTACATTCCATGTCATTTAAAAATAGATAACAGGGGGATCTCCTGCAGCTCAACAAGTAAACAATTGCTTTAATTCAGGTTTCATTAATTCATGTAGCACATGAATTAATTTTATCGACCCTGTGTCTGTTTTTTGATAATGGTGTCCCTGTCATGGGGTTCCGTATGAATATTAATAGAATGTATCACTATTTAATGTATACTTGATGTAAATTCAATTGTTACTAAGTAATTACAGTGGAACCTGAAATAAAGCATCTAAGAGTTAACAAAAAGCCAGAGGTACTGGAATTGCAAAGCAGATCCAGCTGGAGAGGGGATGAAGGGCATTTGTTGAACACTGCTGAAGCAGATCTACCCCGCAGGTTATACCTGACCCAGAGAGCATGTTATCATCCTTCATCTTAACAAGCTCCAAGAGGTTCTTGGTTCAGAAGGAGAAAAGTATAAGAGAGAAAAAATGAAATCAGTAAAACAATCTGGCCTTTGGAAGCTACATTTTGATATACACCATTTTAAATAGTTTTCTGCTTGAGCCAAGACTCAGTATAATTGAATTATACAGATTGGGAGCCCTGAGGCAGTGTAATATTTACTGATCAGAGAGCTACATTATTGTGACTTAATGAGGTCCTAATGTAATTCATAAGGTTACATGCCTCCTAGGTAGTTGAACTAAAATGCTCTTTCCTTTAAGATTAATTGGAGATGCAGCCTAATTATATATATATATATATATATATATATATATATATATATATATATATATATATATATATATATATATATATAAAAAAACTGTCGGAGACAGAGGCAGGAATTTTCATGCTCATGACATTGTAAGAAGAGGGAGCTAAACATGAAGATATTTTAATAAATAAAGCAAGTTATGTGACTCTGGAGTATGAATTGCCATTCTTTTTATTCATTTTGTAATGAGTTTCAATTGCTCCAAGCATTTGTACTTTGAAATGATCACTATGATATTCAATCTTCCATTCACAATCCCTGTGTTAATGCTGCCTCACTAGAATATAAGTAACCAACTGAACAGAATGTGTGAAAGAATGTGGTACTGACTATTAAAATGAGAAATCACACATCAAAACTTGATCTTCAAAATATTCCCTGTTTTTGTCACTTTGAAAGACACCAATTGCCTTGCTCTTTCGGGTTTTGCAATTGATCTGTTGTCCTTCAAATGGAATAAAAAAAGACTGTTTCCATTAGTATTTTTGGCTGACTTTCTCTAACACTGGGTAAAGTTCAGTTATGTGAGACAACTATATCCTGTTCATGTATCTACTGTAGTTTTTTATTCTCAGCGCAGGTTGACTGAAGTGCTGGCAGATCGTTTTAAGCAGTGATTGATATCGCTGAAACGTTTTACACAAGGGCTGTACACAGACCTACCCAGCTCAATGCAATAAAGATGAGCAGCAGTGACAATTCATATGTAGGAAGATAGAATTAATAGAATTACTTGCATTTTTCTGTTTTGTTTTTTTTTTTCCAGCGAAGGATCAGTACAGCCTTGATGGAGCAATATATCTAAATAATCTTCTTTAATCTGTTTCATCTCCAAACACTCCAAAACCTCCTGCTGTATAAGGCAGTTAGACTTGTTATTTAGATAATTCGTATGTCAAAAACAATTATGAATAGGGCCATATATGACAACAAGGAATATGGATTCTTCTTTATTGTTTTTTTTCAGCACTTTCACCATTGCCCCCTCATTCACCCTGCAATCAAACCACACCCCAGCACTGTCTAGATAAATGTCTGCTCCCAGCAAAGCACTCAGTGCCATCGCTCCGCTTTGCGCTGAAAGTAAAACATGAAATATGAATCCCTGGAGCCTATATAGAAAGAGATTCTCTTCAGCCTTTATTAACAGACTCGATCTGCTAAACCATTAGCCCTGAGCTCATGTCCTTCCTGATGTATTAAAGGCCTACAGATTTTTATCCAGCTTGCTCTGACTCACCAGCCTCCTCATACATAGAATCAATGTTATTACCTCCCCGACTGATTAGACAAGTGCTACTGAGTTCATTTCGTCTTCTTAAATGTCCCGGAGGCTTGTCATAAAGAAATTATTTACTTGTTTTCAAGGATATTGTAGTCCTGAGACTTTGTCACAAGATACCTAACCTAATAATACATCTTTCACAGTTGCCATTCAAAGCAAATGACTATATTGATCATAATAATTTGCATGAATGACAGGCCCGTGCACTTGGAAAATTAATTAGTCTGTTGTTAAACTGCTTTTTTCCTTTTTTCTTTTTGTTAGTCGCACAGACATTTTACTGTAAAACTACCAATACTCTAGCTAAATAACTGTAGTACAAGAACAATGGATCGGACAGAGGCCTTGCCATATATTCTATTGATATAAACACGGTGGATTTAAACAATGTAGTTGTTTAAAATCATAAAAGAAGGAGACTTGGAAATATCTAACAGTGTGTGTGTGTGTGTGTGTGTGTGTGTGTGTGTGTGTGTGTGTGTGTGTGTGTGTGTGTGTGTGTGTGTGTGTGTGTGTGTGTGTGTGTGTGTGTGTCTCTGAGGTATACAGTAATTTATTTCTTATAAGACAGCTAACCATATTTATATATTTAAATGGTGGCAATGTTTTGATCTGCTGCCTTTTAAATTAATTAAATAGACCCTCTTTTTATATGTATTTTTTTTATTGTATTTTTTGTAGCTGCTTTGATAGTATTATTTAATAAAACACAGTACCAGGGGGAAAAAAAAGAGTTATTTTTTAATAATGCTTAGTAGGGGGAAAGTTAAGAACCCCATTTCATCCATGCCTCCGGAGGTGAAAAAAAGGTATTTACCAGCTGTATCACCTACATCTACTATCTGTAAGAGGGCATTTGGACAGAGTGCCATGTTAAATATTGTGAATTGAGAATAGCAAGAAAATCAGATTCTTATTAGAGCCAAATGCAACATATTTCAATTTAAAGGAGGACAATAAATATCATTAACGACCAATGTGGTACATTTCATATAAACCTACCGCTGGTGAAATTATTGATCTCTCGGTATCAATGCATAACTTCTGGGTTCTGTGCTAGATAATCAAATATCAATGAGAGTTTTAAACAGAGGAAACCTAATTACCTAAAAACCCAATTATGGATTCTCACATTCATTGTATAAGATTCGCCGAAAGTACAACCACTTGAAACATCAGGAATGTTGAATTTGATGATGATGTGCCTGTGAAGTTGAAAAAGCAGGGAGCATTAGGTGATAAGCCATGCAAGAAATGGGGTTAAATTCCCCTACCTGCCTGGGTTTATTGTGTTCATGCTGGGGTTGATTAGTTGATTAGGTTGATTAACGATCAATCAGCGCCCAGCCACCTGATATAAAAGGAGGCCTCTGCTTCTCACTTTTTTTTTTTTTTTCAAAAAAAAAAAAAAAATTATCCCAAAAATTCCACAAAACAAAACAAAAATACTGCTCTGAGCCTCTAGGTGGCGCTATCCCACTTCTGACACCAAATGTGGCAGGCTGGCGAGTGGATAGAGGCCCAGAGACCGCCAAATAAAATGCAAAATAACAGATATTACAAATAAAGCAAAAACAAAATTTACAAAAATCAATTTCCAGGCTGGGCAATGCCTTCACTGGATTCAAGCTCTCCAAACAACCAAAAAAAAACCAACCTGCTTCCTCAGCTCCCTCTCCCCAAATGAGAAGCAGAGGCCTCCTTTTATATCAGGTGGCTGGGCGCTGATTGATCGTTAATCAACCTAATCAACTAATCAACCCCAGCCACCTGAACATAATAAACCCAGGCAGGTAGGGGAAGTTAACCCCATCCCTGCAAAAACTCTTAACTGTTATAACCCTGGTGGAAAAATAATGTAGTTTTTCTACACCACTGAACAGCAAATGGTGGACCGCCAGATAAAATGATTACTCCCAGTGCAGTGTGCTAAACTTGGTAAATCTTAATTCAAAAGGTTTAGGGATCGCATCCATTCTCCATATCTGTGCCACAACTATTAATCAGTCAATCCAGTCCATCCAGCAGACTGTGCTCTGCCGAGGTAATACCATGCTGTGGGCTGTCTGCAAAAGCAGATTAGTGAGCTGTCACTCCAGGCTGTCAATAAACTATTGATGACTGATGTATGTTTACACTCATAGTTCAAGAAACCCATGAACAATTTAAATGTACTGTGAGTAAATCTGTTTACAGAGCAGTTTGCTTCCATGCATATCTGAATCGTATAAGGCTGAATAAGAAAACAGTTTTTACACTGGGTTTTAAATACTCAACCAAAGGAACTTGTTAGTAAAGCTTTATTCAGCTTTATTTTTAAGCTATCACTGCAGAATTGTGCTATTCTTTGATACTGTAAGTGTGTGCATGCCATCAAACAGACAGTTTGCTGCTTCATGAATTGGGACTCAGAGCATAGCACTTTGTAAGCAGTTCCTTGTGAATAGGAAGATGTGTTGACAACAAGGACTTGCAGAGCTAAGGATGAGAATGCATGTCAGGACTGACACCTCAGTGGCCCCCTGCTTAGCTGCTTTGTCAAAAGATGCTTTTTATGCAGGTATGTTTTTTTTTATTGTTCATCATTAACCAATCTTTCTCGTATCAGTGCTGCTCAGAGGGGCTTTCAGTGTACATGAAGGCAAAGTAACAACATTGCCATTTTAACTCCCTCTCAATATAATAGCATTGCACTATTGTGAAGAAACACCAGTGTGAAAAAAACACCAGCAATGGCCGAAAAACTGGATTTGCAATAAATATTCTTCAGTCCAGTTCTCTTGAGATTGTGCAGCATTTATTGACATGTTTAAGGTGTCCCTTGCAAGTCCTTAATAAAACATAATAAGGTACATACAAATAATTGAAACAATGACCCTATTGTTCCCCTATTGTTCTCAATACTAACTAATATAGTAGATACACCTGTACCACTGGTTTGATTCCTAACACATTACATTCCTCTCCTCTCCCTATGCATTTTTTCTTTTAGAGTTTATTTGCAACATTAGAAACGTGGTAGGATCACAGGCTCTGCATTCTCAAAACCCATTGCTGAAGGGGTTTGCTCTACTGCAATTAGAACAGGTCAGTTTAAGAGGGAAACATTATCCACAGCCTTAAGTTGGAATCATTCTAGTAGCTGAATGGGTTCATAGCTATGGGTGGCATGGTGATAAAAAGCCATTAGCCCTATCCCGTTAATCAAGTCTGACAAAAAGGTGTAGGGATAATTTTAAAAAGTGGCACATTGTCTGTACGTTCTCTCAATATCAAAGAAAGATGGGAATGGACCTGGAGGCTAAACGATTCATGGCTTCTGAATTCAGAGTGGTTCAGAGATGGAAAGGGTTGACAAGAGGTACCATATATCAGGTCTTGAGGGAGGGAGAGGCTGACAGGAGGTTGGTGTCTCCATAACGCTACTCTTGGGTTGGAAATCAGAATAATGGGTTGAACAGCCACAGGATGTGCAGGCTTTTCCATCACTCATAATGTGATGGAATATCAAACTGCACAGAGCAGGCTGCATGTCACAGAGAGGATAATTGGACTGTAATCTGCTGAAACATGTTATTGTCTTTAATTTTCTATAAAAGTTGTCTGACTGTCAGCATTTTAATATACAGTATTAGCGGATATATTATATATTTTGTTGGCAGTGTGGTGAAGCTTTCACCTCATGTCAACTTGTTATATTTATGTTATATTCTTGGTAAGCTTTTTTAATGCATTAGTTTCAGTAAAGAGGGGCGTAGTTGAGATTAGTTGAGAACATAGTCTAATAATTAGATCCCAGAACAATCACTCACTGGTTGACCTTGGGACAAGTCGATTAATCTTGCAGCTGTTGCAACACTGGTTTTGATCTATTTACTAATGCAAAGTTCGTAAGGCTAACCAATAAAAAACAACCCCCTGCGTGATGACATTTCTGCAATAACCCAGCATTAGTAAACATAATGAAGTTGTGAAGGACAAGGTTTCTTTATAGCCTCTATTATGCAGTTAATCAACCTTAAAAGGAATAAGGTCAAAATTGGTTTTCCTAATCATTATTTGCCTCAGTACTATATTAGTGATCCTATAATTATAATATACAGGTATAATATATTCGTCCGTCTCTAACTGTTTTACCAATAGGATTAAACATTATTTGTGCACAGTATACATACACCTAGACAGCATTGATATGTTGACCTGACAAACAGAAGTCACACCATTGATCAGTGTATTTGTTTTTTAAAACTTTAACTTGGGTTACCAGTCTGGACCTGGAGGAGGGCCAGAGTAGATCTCTGGTGGTTCAGAAGGCATGTACATACTAGGGTAGACTAACATTTGCAAGAGCCTATGCAAACTATTGAGGATAAATCCCTGACCAAGAGCTTACATTGACACTCTGGAGGTCTGTGTTCTAACCACTCACACTATACTGTTGGAAAACTTGAGCGAAAGCTGTGGGGTGCTAATTTCAAATTATCGAACAAGAAGATAGGGACGTTTTGCAAACCCCCCCCCCACCCCAGGGATTGAGAAATACCTGACCTCCAGCATGTTTGCATAGTATAAGCAGTTACTTCTTAGAGCCGGTAGTACCCGAAAATGCTCGGCACTACTGAAATAAATTATCAGAGCGTGTTTGTCATCCAGCAAGGCTGCCAGCGAGGTAATTAAGCCATTTCCTTCAGGCACTGGAGCTTTGCGTAATGTGATTCCAAATTACAGACATAAATTGACCTGAATTAACAACTAACCTAATACATTTTATTAACGCAGGTAAGTCTGTAATAATTGATCCAGGCTAGCAAGCTAATCTTTTCTATAAGTTTGTAAACAGACCTTGGCAAGGCTTTTTGGACCCTAGTTCTGCTGCTTGGGTACATGTTAGTATTGTCTTCATTATTAACATCTCTTCACATAGGCACAATTCTACAGTCTGGAGTTGAGTGTCTCTCTCACAAAATGTTTCAAAAATTATTCTGACAATACTTATAGAGTCTTCACCTTTATTATGAAGCCCTTTCTTGTAATCCTCTTTTATATTCTGTGATCTAATAGTGCATTCCAATAACTACAAAGGGAAGGACAGTGTGAAGTCCAGACGTCTGTACATATTGAGAACATTAAAACAAGTCATTTTTACATCAAGTTGCTGTTTCTTGGTCCCTCCACTTACCTGAGCACTTACAAACCTAGCCACGAATCTAAAAACTTTGCTTCTCAGTCCATCCATTCTAGCATTGTAAGTAAGTGATGAACTCCCTCCCTTATAACTGTCTGTTAGACCCCTAATTAGGCTTGCACAGTCAATTTGCCTTGTATTCAAATATTTTATATGTCCTACATCAGCAGAGCAGAAGGAGCTGGATGTGCAGCCTCTCTGCCCCCCCCCCCCCTTCCACATCCTGTTTAACCTGGATTGTTCTTGCAGAGCAGAGCCCCAGCTCGGTGGATGTCACTTGCGTCTCATCACTTGTTTGTATCACTCCAGAGCCCAGGGATTCAAACTGTCAGCCTGGTAAAGATTAAATGAAACTTTGTTCTTTTGGCTGCATTCCCTGAGGATATGAGTTTTTGTTACTTTTTTATTTTTCCTTTATCTCTCTCTCTCTGATAAATGTGTAATGACAGCATAGACGAGCATTCGCCATGGCCTGCCCCGATGAGCTCAATACTTGAAGTGACAGTGCCTTTCACAGCAAGCTCTCTTTGGCCCATCATTGTAAAATGCTGTCTGATGCACCTGGGATGGAGCATTACAAGTCTTGACTTGTAAATCACTATTAAGCTGACAAGGTTTGGAGATCCATGGGGCGAGTGGACTGCTGTCAATCAAAGCCTATAAGGTCTGTATCAGACTGTGTCTAAAGTGCCAGTCAATTCCTGCGAATGAATGGGAGACATTCCATCTTTTTTGTTTCTTTATTAACCTTATGTTCGAAATGTGGTTAACCTTTTCAGAGCCCATGTGTAAAAATTTGACAACACCATTTTTCAAACCGAAGATACAAAGCAATCAAAAATGTAGTTCGATCGAACAAAATCGATTTGTGCATTGCAGTGCACTACCACACATTAAAAAACGATTCCGTACAGCCATTCAGCTTCTAGCTCTTGTGGGCTTCTATCAAATGGCAGATGGCCACTGTTACAAAACATCATTAGCATACACCTGCAAATTGAGCATCTAAAATGTTTAAAATAACAATGAAATTTATAATAAATTCATTTCTAATCACAATAAGTATCAGGGATTACCTTGATCATTAATCTGGTCTGTACGGTAGCAGTCAACTACCAGACCCTGCAATCAGGGTTCTATTGTGTAAGTAGTGTTATTGGTTTGTAAATCAAAGATTTGAATACTAGTAGAAGAAAGTTTGAAGTCCTTAATATTGTTCTATTGAACTAATAACTCCCTTCACTAAATCACATTCAAACAGGCCTCCAGAAGAGTGATAGTAGTACTCCTCCACTGTTGCATTCTTTTTAAATGTTCTAAAGGCCGATGTTACAGAAAGTTTGACTTTTCTACACCCTTGGCTGTTAACATCAGGGTAGCCTGAAACGTTCAGTCTTACTGGCCTATTCCCACATTGAGCTTTCCTAAGGTTACATTACTTAGGGAAATACCTTATACTGTATGTGTGTAAATGGGGTTATTTTAGGAAAATCTATATTCATGCAGTTATGTCTGTGCTCGCCGGAGGCCTCATCAGAGATTGTAAATCGAGACTGATATGGTTGTTCTTCACCTCTGCATTGCTGATTGATATTATAAACTGCCGAAGCATCTTGGCAGCTCAGGAGGCGGTGAGCTGAGCCTCTGTGGGTAAAAGATGTCTGCTTAATGATGGAGATGATGAAAATTATACAATTTTTAGCCTGGCTGGTGGAGGTAATTCACATTCTTCGGAGTCTTTTGGGGCTGGATACTTACTGACCATAATGTCCATTTACTCTTCCTACACTGAAATGAAAATAGAGTGCATAACACTTGCATAACATACACACTGTGACAGAGAGCCTTAATATAAACTAAGCTGCGTATCAGAAAAAGGGTGAAGAAAGTGAGCCTTAGATTACAGTTAATTGGTCCTTGAACTGAGGACATTTACAATAGACCTATTAAAATGGACCGATTAAACTGGACTGCTGCATATGTGAATGTCATTTGGACAAGCCTGGGTATTATAAAAAAAGTCTATCAGGTATGTTGCATCATCCTTCTAGATGTAAATCTTTTAAATACCTACTGCAGTTTCAGGTTTTATACTGATTACTCATTTGCATTATTCTGTTCCAGGATTTTTTCCTACATTTTTGTATTGCAATCTGATTGCATATACTACACTTCAGAGAGCGTTTCTCGATTCTGCCTAGCCCAAGGTGATGTAGATAAATGACAGTGTCTGAAATTCATAACTCACTTGTTTTCCCAAACTCTGCTTTGCAGTCCCACGGATCAATGGGTATATTGATGACAACAAACACAGAAGCTATTTCTTTAAATAGCTGCTGCCATTACCACCCATTACTCTCGAAACCAAGGCTAATTAGGCATTAATAAGCAGTAGAAGTGAAGCCACTGTGGCTCACTAAAATTATATTCTGTTCTGCATCAAAAGCCCAGATCCTCACAATGCTGCTGCATTTGCAGGGTCTTTTTGTACAAACATTTACATGTAGACCGTGCATGTGTTATTTTTTTATACTTCTGTTTAATTTGGTTATAATTATGTTTATTAATCTACATTTTGCTCACTTTTAAGAAGTCAGAATAAGTCAAACAAAAAGGAGATGCTTTCTGTTACAGTGCACCAAAATCTCCAACACTAGCAGGAGGCCTACACAAAGCCATTATAAATTAATCAGTGGGGAGAGATGACTGGAACGGGTAGAAGAGATTTAATCTTTTTCACAACAAGAATGGGTGTATTCTTTTAATTTACACTGGTAGGGAATCTCAAGATTCCCAAGATCCCCCCCCCCCAAAAAAAAGGGGGCTTATCCTTGTGGGGTATAGGTTGGTCAAAGCAACCCATAGACATGCATGGGTTCCATGTTAAAAGCTTTGCAATTACTGTATGTTGTTACCAGGGTAACACAACTGAGATGAACAAGCCTTTTCTGGGTCTGTCAGGAAGTTATATCCGTAATACAAGAGATTAACGTTCCCACAACTGTCCAAATACCATTCAGTACAGTAGTGGCCAAGGATGTGCTGATAAAATGCTAAATAAAACAAAATCAATAAAACAAAAACAATATGAAGACACTAAGAGATTGCCTTTTAATTCATGCAGTTGAGTATTTAAAATGCATCACAAGTGCAGTAAAAGCATTTGCGTTGGTAAATTAAGAATTGTACTGACGTCAATTGAAGGAAAACCTGTTTAGCTTTGACAGTATGTCTGGTAAATTCTTCCAGTAGAGCCTGATAAGAAAATGTTTACCTGCCCATTGCTTCAGAATACCTTTGTCAAAATGCACTGGAGTTCAAGCTATTTGTCCTGTTGTTACTGTAGAGCTAATACATGTGTATCCTGGTATTTTAAGTACACTGTAGCTACATTGTAATTATACTTGTGTTACTTTATTTAATACATGTATTTACAACAACATCATAACTTTGTTCAATGCATGTTAGTATAGGCACTTCCATTCTCACAATGTCAGAATTACATTATATGCTAAGTGATTGTTGCAAATATTAGTACACAACTGCATTGTGGCTTCATGTAGTTTATTTACCTGTATTTTGAAGTGCAACCTACACAAATTTCCCTTGAAGGGAAAGCTTCCCCTTTAATAATTCAGAATGCGGTCCTTTATCAGGTCTGTACAAACACTTACACCGTGCAGTGGATCAGTGCCTCAAATGAGTGTAGATGTAGCAAGCAGGGCAGCAGGTACTATTCAGACTATATTGACCTTGAAATTGATTTCTTTATTTTTATGACACACCAAGGGGAGATTAATAATTCTCATTTTTGCCAGCTGACACAATTTACATGGTAATGGAGGTCCTAGCCTGCCGAATAAAATGGTAGAGAGTAGCAGGGTTCCATGAAGCCCAATTTGACCTGCATCGATTTCAAGGCACAAGGGTTTGCAAGAGGTTTTAACAAAGTCTGGGTGCAAGGGACTTTCATTTCACAGGTGCCAGGAGCCTGAGAGTTATAGAATTGACATAAAGCCACTTGTACAGGAGTAGGGCCTGGCTTCATATAGCCTCATCCACAGTGAAAGACAGCTTGCTAGTCCTTATGACAGGAGTATTCATACAAAACATAACTGAAGAGGACTGTGGCTTGGAAAACTGAATCTGTATTTTTTTTATTATTATTATTTTATTTTAACACAAAATAAACAAAATTTTATTAAGGCGTTAGTAAATTTATTTCTCAACTTGATCCTATATATATATATATATATATATATATATATATATATATATATATATATATATATATATATCTATATATATATATATATTATATATATATATAATTTAATAAAATTATAATATAGTGCTGCAAAAATATACCACGATATCTCCAACTCTCCCAGCAGGGAGAAATAATGGTGAAAAATGTAGGCTACAAACAAATTCACAAAAGTACTGTAATAAATAACCTGGAGGCGAACAGACTAGAAACGTACTAAAGTAATATTGATTTGTTGACTTTTATTTTCTTCCTTTGTTTTCTTTCTTTTCCACAGAAAATAAACCGCTTTTGTAATTTCAGTGGATGTCCCAAGGGAATGTTGATCTGAATTTTGAATGCCTGAGCCCTGTAATTTTCCAGAGCTTTTTTGAGTTTTTCAACTCTTTTCAGCTTGTGCATCACAAATCGAAAAATGAATCACAATACAAAGTTAAAAATACATTTTAAAAAGCATATCAGAAGCACAGAAGCAGTAAGATTAAGCAGTGTTTAGTAGTACATGTATATTGTTTGTTGTAAAATGCACGAGGATGTCTTCTTTACAAAGGACACACGAGAACAGTTTTTTAGTTATTGTTATATAGATGTGCCATGTTCAGTCCCCTAAGACTTATTGTACTGCATAATTTATTTCCCGCTTGTAACTTTTTGGAAATCAGTAATGCCCTCAATGGCTCAGTGCATAGCAGAGCTACAAGGAAATATGTGACACATACCTCCCAAAGCAGAATTCGTTGAACGTTTAGCATGATATCAAGATGCCATCTAGTGACAGTTTGTGAGAAAAGCCACTGCATGTTTCAGACTCATGAATAAATTAATTGATCAGTGATACGGCCGTACTGTTTAATATAGTTTAAATGTGAGCATGGTTAACTACCTGTGTCCTTTAAGTTAAAAACATAAATACTTTATATTCACTTATATGCAAATATGCAAACTTTATATACAAGGATAAATAATATTTTTTGGAATATTGGTTCGTTTTTGGGAAAAATAAACTCTGTCACTGTTTAAATGAGTTGAACATAGCCCAGCGTGCTTTGGGAATTTAAGAAGACTCCCTGGTAGAAACCTTTCATGGGTTTTGTGATATTCTTCAAATAAAAAAAAAAAAGCTCACATTGTTATTGGAGGGATTTTCAGTTTTCCGGTGTGTCCTATTAGAGCGAAACCTCTAGCATCCGCACTGAAATTGTTTATATGACTTTCCCAATGAAATCATTTCTTAAAGGATATAAACCCATCACCTCTAAATACACAAAGAGCACTGCAATGAACCATACAGGACTGGCTTCTGCATTTTCTGTGACATCTGGGCAGAGGAGCAAGGGACACACTTGGACAGGTCACCAGGGGGCTGTTCGGATCGAACTTAATCAGTGTTTTATTGAAAATGTTGAAATGCATTTCTAACAGTTCAACTTCCTAATGAGTGTATTAATTATTATATATTTTTTTATCATAGTGATGCCCACTGTCCTTTTTCTTTTTCACGTATTCTTATTATCATGAGAAGCATGAACGAACAATATCTGCAGAAGATAGGACTGAGTTAATAAGATGCCCCAAATGGTAATTACAGTGATGCGTTCAGGCATGTGATGATGAAGGCATTAATTGGTAATGCTATTGCTTGAATAATAACATAAAAACGATTGCTGCATGTTAATGTGGTGTAAGTAAGTAACACTGTAATGAGGTTCCTGTGGTAATAGTTGAACTCTCAGTTACTTCTTAATTAGCTGCTACTTAAATGGCCCTTAACTCCTTAGCAACATACAGTAGAGAATCTTAGGAAGGCTATATTTTGGGAACCACTCATCTGAATAGGAACAGATATTTCTCCACATACTGTGACTTTAGATCACAGTGCATAGGTATTTATATACTCATTTAATTATTTAGTTAGTAAAATCAAATGCACTTAGTTATACTATTTATTATAATCAAATTGACTTCCTTAACATTTAATGTAATTGGGGTATGTGAAACTAACTGTATATTCAGTATATTTTATTGCTTTATTCATTTTGTTCCATTCAGGGGATGTTGTACTGAACAAGTGCAACTGTATTCAACATTGACTTTGTGCTAAAAAATAACCCCGGAGTATTGTAACATATTTGATCACTAACCCCTGGCAGCGTGTGCATGGTGTATTAATGGGTTGATAATCTTTTTAGTGGGGGAGCACTTGCATGAATGCACAAACAATAGCTGAGAACTGTACCCTTACGCCTGCTGATTCTGCAGCTCATCTGCCACAAAGAAACAGATATCCCTGAAATTGTGCTTAGTCGTGTGGATTCAAAGGAGAGAAATTATCACAGCATCAAAACTGTTAAACAAGCAAAAAAAAAAAACACTGTTTATGTTGTCTTAAAGATGCATTGGACTCTTTTTATATCATTTTTTACGTTGTTAAGAAGGTTGTTACAGTCAGCACTCATATCCGACCTGTAGGAAAGTGGTTTGCAGTGCGCAGGTGTAGGGGTGATGCAGTGCTCAAGACAATGACAAACAACAAAGTACTGGTGAAATGATGGTTTATTTATAATCCAAAGTCTGAAGAAATGGAGGGCTGGGACAGATCAATAAATAACGGGTTGCAGTCCCGAAATAATAGACACAGTTAAACACATGGTCACAAGCCCAGAGTGAGTGCTGTAGTGCTTGTAGTCAAATGCAATTTTAATCCACAAACAATGGTGCAGTGATGTTCAGGTTTGTGCTGGCCTTAAGAGACAGCTCTGGATTGTGTTAGCCATCTAAAAAATAACAAACAGTACAATTAAACGATACAAACAGACAAAACACTCACAGTTATATTTTGCGCGTCCGTTATCGTTATCTTAACCATAAATAAAGGAACAGATCACCTAGCCATGTACCCTTTTTGTTTCTTCAGTTATGCCCCCTTGGTTAGCGAGTGCAGCTGTTTCTCCTCCAATCCGCGGTTTTGGGACGATGACTTAATGTGCCGCAGCTGTGCTCGCTTTCTAGATGGCCGACTTCCACCTAAACCTGGGAATTAATTGTCAGGGCATCCAGTCCAGGGCACTCTGTTCCATTATACAACACCCTCACAGGTCGGGAGAGAGATTTATCACCAAGAATCGTTTTGTCTCAGACCCTATCAAATTTTGACTTTTAAATGATGACGGCTGTGACAGTGAAACGAATGTGACGCATATCTGATTTTATACATGCATGCTTTTAAATCTAGTACGTATGGTAGCAGTATGTACAATTCCCCATTACCGATCCAACAGCAAAATTAAATCAAAATGTTACCCAAAAATCATGTGTGACGTGCAATAATTTGTTACATATATATAATGGGGATTAATTATATTCTTAATACAAGGGAGGAAAACGCGACTTAGTTTATCTAACAGATATCTGAGTGCTGACTGTAGTTGAGAATATTGGGTGTTATCTGTTGAAGTATGTCTTACTTTTCTGTTCTTCCTATGCTAATTTGTAACACCCCGATGACTGAAAACTAAATTATATAAGAGTACAGTAAAAGTTTGGAGACATCAGTTAGTTTAGTAGTTTAGTTTATTCACTTAGGGCCAGCACAGGTAAGTGTTAATAAGCAAGCACTAACACAAAGTGAGACCAAAGTAGGTGATACTCAATAAAATAAAATATCTATATACAAGATTCTGCCAAGGCAATGCCCAGGGTGGCGTACAGTTGTTGTTAAGGTACAAATTGGGGTGAGGTGATCATTCAAATATATGTCAGGCTTAATTGTAGAAGAATACAGTAAACATTTAGAGACATAAGTTAATTGCATTTTTAAGTAAAAATGAACATGGGAAATTGTAGTTGTATTTGCTTCAGACTATTTCTTAAATACATGATCAAAACAGTAGAGGGAAAAGCCTAGCACAAGCGGACCACTTTTAGACTATTTATACACGGAATGGATTTTTTTCTTCTTTGAATGGAAAATAGAAAAAATTGATTTCTGGCAAGTCATCAGGCACCAGACAAATGAAGATTTTATTTCTGTGGCAAAGAAATATTAGGAGTGCATATCTGAGTTAAACCCTGGACACTGACTATCGCTTACATACTGATGATCTCTAATGAGAAAATACATTGACAACACACAGACGCAGGAGAGAAAGTCTAAGCCAGAGCTCTTGAATGGAACCACAGGTTTGTGGCTTAAGAATAAAAAGAAAAATATTGTTATTATCAATAAAATATTTAGTCTTTTAATGTATATTGCGAGAAATAGTGTGTGAGAGAAGAACAACAACTAACTGGGAAGAAACCCACAATAAATAAGTGTTAAAAGCAGATAATAAATAATTGTAAATAACATTATTGCCCAACACTACAAAAAATATTTTTGTATTGTATGTCCCTAAATTTTTAGAGCTTTAACTCCAGTCTGTAGTTTTAAACTGGACCTAACAAAAGAGTAAAAGTTCTGTTACGCAGTTAATACCAGCTATACAATATATTGCCTCAACCAATCAATTCATTTTTAACCAGGTCAGAAACTGGTTTAGCACATGTTCTCACTTACAGTGGTAACCAGGATCTGTATGTACTGGAGATAATTGGGAAATTTACCGGCTATTGTTCTATAAGCATATAGCAGTGTTTAATCAGTACCGAATGAGGGCCAATTTTATATTTCTGTAGAGGAGGTTGGGTGGTCCGTGGTTAAAGAAACAGACTTGTAAACAGGAGGTCCCTGGTTCAAATCCCAGCTCAACTACTGACTCATTGTGTGACCCTAAGCAAGTCACTTAATCTCCTTGTGCTCTGTCTTTTAGGTGAGATGTTATAAGTGACTCTGCAGCTGATGAATAGTTCACACACCCTAGTGTCGTATCTTGTAATTATTATTTATTAATTCAGCAGTCCGTACTTGTCACAATGAGTTTGATAAGGCAACGCAGTGGCAAATGTAATTGCTGAATGATATACAAGTAGCCTCAATTTGCCTGCAGGGGGCAGCATTATCCATAACAATGCTACATCACCTGGCACAACCTGTTGCTGAGAGCGTCAAAGTCACAGCATCAGTTTAACAGGGGAAGCTAAGTATGAACCTCTGCCCTTAAACAAGTAGATATCTGTTAGGAACTCAGCTCCTACTATAGCTTGTTTATACATATTATACATACCTATTGCAAAGAATCACAAGGTGTAATCAGAAACAGATCAAATATATATTTTCCAATCTTACTGCTTTTGAACAGCTAATTGTATAATAAAGTACATTTCAAAAATGCATTACAGACACGCAGATCCTTCCAAAATATAATTTTCTGGGTTGAATTTCACTTGGCCATCAAATGTGGATAAAATATTCAGTTTGTTCCCCTTAGTCACGAGCAAGAAAGAAAAGATATCAGCCTGAACGTGTAAAACAGTTAAACTGCAGTGCGAGTGCACCCAATTGGTACAGACTACAACATAATATATGGTCCCAATGAAAGCCAGGCTACATTCTGCTGTTGTATTAATTTCCTGCACCTTTATCATTAATTTCCTCACCTTTATCCTCAGCAGATGTGACTGTTTCAACCGCAGGTGACTTTAAAGAGTGGGTACCTCCCCTTAGACTCTAACACAGCACAAGGCATAGTGAGAGACAACAAAGTTTCACTTCTTGCTGGGAGCCGCAGTCATTTCAAAGGACCTCATGTTTTGAAACCTCAGAACCCGGGTCCAGAGAGGGCCTCCAGGAGGAGTGATTTGTTATCAATCGGCCAAGGTTTCCATCTGAGCGTTTAGCAGTCCCTGAGCTGGGAGACAGATATGAGTGCCATGGATTACTCTCTTTAGGGCTTGACTCCCCTGCTGTTTAAAAGCATTTTGTAACAGCAGCTCATGACAACTGCCCCCGTCGAGGTGCTGAAGCACTGATTGTGTGTTAGCTGCAGCAAATGGAAGAGAAGGGAGGGAAGGGGAGTAGGGGTAGGGTATTAAGCTGTAGTGGATTCCTCATAGCCTCTGGGGAATTCTAAGGATATTAATATGGTCTTATAGTATTATATACAGACACCAGCTCCATACACCAGAATATATATGTGTTGGTAGGGTGTGTGTGTGTGTGTGTGTGTGTGTGTGTGTGTGTGTGTTGTATATATACAGTTCTGTGCCTTCAGAAAGTTCAATACACAGACAAACGTTAGCAAAGCTTATTCCCAAATTTCTCTTTTATTAACCCTTACCAAATGACCTTGTGAATGGCAATGCAATGGTTGTTTACAGGATAGGGTATTTACTTTACAGTGCAGGAGCATGATGGGAACAATGGCACCATAGTATGACCCAGTACACACTGGTATAACGTTACCATGGTACCACATTCGTACCAGCATGCAATCTTTTTTTCCAAATCCATTGTGTTACCATTGATAATAATGGTTTGGTACTGTATGATGATAGTTCTAGCTGATACACAGTTATTATAATTGTATTTTTAAAACTGTTGAGTAAGAAGATTTTTACCTGATATCTAAATACGGGTCCCTTACTTATTATTCTAGTACTGCTACTAAAAAATGAAACCCTCTTAATTTAAATTGCAGAATAGAAGAGATTGTCTGTTATGTCAAAACTGAAAGCCTTTCTAAATGTGCTGTGCAGTTTAAATTCAGTTTAGGATTATGGAAATCCTCAAGAAAGAGAAGAATAAAAAGAAGGTGTATGAAAGACTGAGAAGACCATACCATCTGGATACCATCAATGTTAAATGAAGTAGTACCTAATAAAGTACAATTCCCATTTGTTGTGTTAAACTCACTTCCATTTTGAGATCACATTAGCTATTCCTGCATGCATAAAGAACATTTTATTGGGTCCTTTTAGAAGCAATTTTACAATGTATAGATTTTTTGTTCACCTACAGTATGTTCATACTTGCTTATGCAGCGGTTTTTTATTTATTTATTTTTTTCCCCAATAAGCCTTATGAACTTTATGTATTGTATGCTCTCACTCACTGGGATTTTCATAAAACAAATTCCCATGGTCATTAACACATATTCCACTGACTCACCCTCATCCCCTACAGAAAAGTTACAAAAACAACATTAGGATACCATTGTATTACCCTGAAGAAACTCTAGCAAAGCCATGAGCAGATCACATCATCCCCAACACTGGAAACACAATTGAGCAAATATTGCACAGCGTGGTTGTAATATTGTAGCACACTTGTATAAGGTATGGTAAGGTTTTTACTGCTGTCTTGTGACATGCCTTTGGTAGCAACACTCAACTGAGATTGCTTCAGAGATGCCCAGAACTGAATCACAGGTAAGGGGTAATGGTCTTTTTATGGTGTGCGTTCGAATTAGAGATCAAAAAATGTAATGATTAATTAATTATAGTTTGGCATGGCTTTTGTTTTGTGAGCCTTAATGCAACGTTAATTGATTCATCGCCATGTACCCTTTTTGGAGTCTCACGTCTCCTGTATATATTATATTATCAGCACATGCACACTTTCAGTTGTATTTCAAAGCTTTCACGAATTCATCAGCTAATATAGTACAATAGTTCACATCCCAAAACTGCCTTAAATTGAGCACCTTTGCATGCAGTCTCTCAGAGAGGTCAAGGATTACTGTGGATTGGCTTGGAACTGGGTCAACTCTCTTACCCCCTCATACCACACATTGGAGGTGTTGCAATATGCATTTAGATTGTTGTGCTTTGTATTTATCATACGAGCGTCACACTGGTGAGCTTGAGAAGAGGCCAAAAATTTTGCGCAAAGTGATCCTCATTTTGTGCAGATGGCTGAGCTGCCATTGAGAATGATTGAACCGGATGACAGCTCCACTCAGATTGGCAGCTTCTATTATAATTTCTGACACCCCAGTCAGAATAATGTCCCTAGGAAAACTCCAGGATGATTCCCGGTGATGATAACAAATGCGAACATTCTGCAAATGTCAAGAACTTTACCCTCTGAGATTTAAAAAAATAAATACAAATAATTAAAGGGGTATCGCTTCTTTTTTTCCTTTCCACATGTTTGTTAAATTAGTAGACTTTAAATAATAAAGTGATATCAAAATACAAGTCTAAGGCAGGTGTGGTGATATTTGCCACACTACTTTTTTTCCAAGCACATTCCGGATTCAATCAAAAAAAATACAATGCTTCCTTATGACTGCGATTGTTGGTAATCCACTGACAGACTGGACTGGCATTGACATGCCACCCAGGCATGCACGATTTAATTAATTAAATTTTTATTTTCAGTAAATAACCAAGTGGTTATACCAACAATGGTATACCACGGACATGCATATAACATGTGTACAGAACACAAAATGCAAACAAAAACACTGAAGCAGCTAAGAATTATGTGTAACGGCGGTGCACTGTCAGGCGTTCCTTCTTATAGCACCACACAGCTGGCATTGTATCACAGTGACAGAACGCTGTCCCTGCTGCACCAGCGTTATTTCCCTGTTGTATGGCCTCATTCAATCAAACTTACCAACAGAACATACACTACTATCTTAAAATAAGTGTATTTTGTCCACAGCCATAAATGTAAAACACATACTGTATAAACAGTACAGAGTCTTTGAAAAGTTTAATTAAATGTCAACATAGACCAGAGAAATAATGGGTGCGCTGTTTTTGTTTTGATTCTCCTCCTATTAAACACTATAGTACTTTTATGGCATTTATTGCTTGAGGTTGTTTGTCTGAAACCATGCAGTAAACTATTTATTAACAAATGGTCAATAACAGATCTGCTAATGTACTGGATTTTTTCTGCACTGCTTATTTTAGTACTTCTGTGTACTGTGCGCGGAAGTAATAATTTTCCATAAGGGTTCTTAACTGGACTCACAAATACTGTGATGGCACTGGAGAGTATTCATGGTATGCAAAATCAAGTTATTGCAATAGAGATTGATATATCTTAAACAACACTGTAAAATTTCAATTATCCCAGGGCTTGACATGTTTAACTGAATTTGAAATGCAATTTCATACTGTATAATATGTATCATTAAAACTCATGATAAAATAACTCAGAGCAGGAGGAATAATGGCTCTTAAGGCCACTGTAGCCCAGTGCAACGTCACTCCTATCCCTAAAACACCATTTAATGCCGTTATTATTGTTTTTTAAGGATTATCCAGCAAACAGCTGTGATAAGTTATACCCTTAAAAAACAGCATGGGAAGTGATTAACCTGAAATTAAATTAAATTCTACTGCTGTTACCCTAGTGGTTTACTCTCTACAAGTCCTTGCACGATTGAATGCTACTGTCATCCTCATGATTCAAAAGCCATTTTCGTTTTTTCTTTGTCTTATTTGGTAATCTGTTTAGCACTAAAACAATCATTGTTGTTGAGGACTATGCCATTTTTGGTGTTTTTCAAGCGCCTTAAATTCATGGTGTCCCTCATTGACCGGCACATTATTATTCCTCCTGCTACAGAACTTTTATTTTAATTTTATAATGGACAGATTTGTTTACTGAAGTGTTTAATGTTACATGACTGAGCAGCAGAGGACGAAGGTACTGTTATTTTGATACTTTAGGAATAGTCACATGAGGTGAGAGAAAAAAAGAAGAAACAGGAGTGTTCTCTTTACCTTTGTAAAGCAGTAAATGGATGCAGCATAAGGCATGGGGTTAGACACTCATCTTACAGAAAAGCCTTTGTTTTGTTACATTGCTTCAGAAGATACATTTACCTCATCACAGACATGTGCAGATGACAGTGAGATCAAATATATTTGGCGCTGCTTGACTTTGCAAGGAATTGAACATTAGATTAGAAGCAGAGACATTCAGAGTTATCTGCTCGTTTCAAAGCTGTTGCATTGCAAAGATTGGCTCTTATACAGTATATTTATATTTCATATACTGGGTATTATCAGCAGTTACATGATATTGTTAGCCATATTAAAAAGGAGATCCTCTTGACTAACCTTCTTGAATGCTAGAAGATCCAACACACATTTTACTCATTTGGTAACTTAATTACACTATTTGGCCATCAGGTTAGATTCAGGGTAAAAAAAGTAACATCCAAAAGGACAGGTGACATTAGCCACCACAATAACCAAGCTCCTTGCATGTCTCCAGTGATATACTGCGATTGTGGAAGATACCCTGAGACCACATTGTTGAATACAAACAGTGGAAAGAGTCCTCCGACCTATGGGCCATAGTGAGCACAGAGTTAATTAGAAATACTGAAGATTATTCAGTCACTCATGGTTATTTTGTTTTAATCTTTCAGCGCTACCTAAGGCCCAGGCATCATTATTTCTGAAGCAAGAAAAAAATGATTTAGTGTCCACTTTTGGCTTCATCTGTGCCTAATTAGCTGGTTCAGGGGTACCAAGGTGCTTGACCACCACGTTCAGGAAACGCATTAGGCTGGTACGCACTATTATAAATGTAGGGAATGCTATAATTTGTTACAGGCCAGTAGTCACAGCGGATCACTGGTGACAATATTCAGACTGGAGGTTTTTTGAATTAATAACAATTTTCACAACAGAGATAAAGCAATTACTTACAATTTTTAGTTTTAATATATCAGCCATGGTTGTGCTTGTCATTTTCAGGGCTGCAATTTAAAAGTTACTGGAAGCAAGGTAGAAGAAAAATAAATAAGTGTCCCATTACTACAGGTATCCTTGGCTGTTTGTGATCAATGGCAATCCACTCTATTTCTTTACAACTCTAAACACAGTTTTAATAATAGTGCTGTATCCTTCACCAAGACTGGCATCACTGGCATTCTAACTTGACTGTTCTTACAAAAATACCAATATGCACTAGTGATCCATTGTGGTAACTTCAGTGTGCATATATTAGTTGATTTTTGAGGAAGGTAATATAGCTAGTGAACAGGTTTCCTCCTTTCCGTCTTAATGATGATCCTTATTATGTTTTTTTTTTACATTAATAACCACAAACTGAATATAAATCTGTCACACCTCACTAGGAATATGAATGCCACTGGCACTTGTTACCAAGCTTAATAGAATTTGGAAAAAGGTGGTTGCACCCCTATAACGAGACAATGCTCCACAAGCAGAGGGCTAACACTTCCTCATTTCTCTTTTGCAAGTATTTTCACATGTCAGATTCACTTTTGAATCCATACTGTATTTGTTTGTCAGAACAGCCAACATGCTATGCTATCAGCTGCAGCTGAAGAAAATGTTACAGCAACCTTCTTTGCACCTGTACATGTGCTGTACTCAACTTTCTCTATGAACTGATAATGTTTTCATCTGTTGGAGGAGCTGAGACCTCCAGCTTTCCTCACAATTCCTTTACCTCCAACACATAATTGATTAATTCATATTTATTGCCAAAGCAAAAGTCCCAGAAACAGCTAACGTAGTGCACCACAATGTGGGTCATATGATTCTATTTTCATAATCCGAGGAGTCTCTTGCCAAACCGAGCTCTGGTAATCTGAACTGACCCAAAATCTAAAGCATTTCTATCATGATGTAATGCAATATCAATGCTCCAATATCTCAGTTCTGTGAGACATGTGTGAAACACTTACAGCTGTCTGTGTTTTTCATCCAAAAGGTTATTAACGATTTCTGAGGAAATAGTGCTGGGCTCTAAACTAGAACCACCTTCAGGTTCTTTCTTCCCCAATGGACAATAGCAATAGCACTGCAGCTGGACATCTAAACATTATTTAAACAAAAATACAGCATTAATGTACTTGCTTGCAGTATCACATATTATACTTGCCTACAAATAAATACATACATAAATATATACATATTCCTTGGCATGGTACTTAGATACCTTAGTATTTGTGACAGTAATACTGCAGTCTGTATTCAACTGGGATAGTCAGATTGTTCTCTGACAGTGCAGCCCTGCTCATTTCCTTTGTTGACGGTAGATGGCACAGTATAGTTTTTTATGTCTCCTCAGTGCCTCTGGTCTGACTCCTTCAACAGCAGTTTGACTGGAGCAGCTGTCAGAAGCTATTTGCTTTAATAAATATCTCAGCTTGGCCTGGGTGACATTTAAAGATTCAGAGGGTGACGGCAAGGCACCCGTTGAGCTTTGATCTTGAATGAAGTTTGAGAGAATGGCTTTTGACTGCGCCGTCCTTTCTCTAATTTCCAAATGAGATCTTGCAGTATGGAAATGATAAAAAAAAATGCCTGCAGCACCCCAGAGAGGATCTCCTGGGTTTTATGTGTGTTGTATAACCATGTAGCGTCACACAGGGACCGGTGAAGGAGTTTGTCCTCTTACAAACAGCACACAATAACTCAGGAACACACATACATTTGGCAGTGTGTTACTTTGAGACTTAGTTGAAAGATTAAAGGATGTTAACTGCCAAAACACTTCTTTCCTGTCAGCAGATTGAGCTTTGTTTGACAGGCTGGGTGGTATGGAAGGCTACAAATTATTAGTTACCAAATAAAACCACCACATACTAGTGGTATTTATTACTAGGTTGGACATGCAGGTCAGTTGTGTGCTTTTATAGTTGTAAGTGCCAGTGCCAAGTTTGTCACTAAAGTTTGTGACTGCATTCATCAACAGCATTGGTTACTTCTGCTTTCTCCTGCGATAATTGTATTACCATATTCTTTCTCATTTAATACGCAGACAAAATTGTCTCGGCAGTCAGTCACGTTGCTGTTTGTGTACTTTGGGGTAGTTATGTCTTTTGTTAGCGATTTTGAATCACGCATCACTATAACGTACTTGAATTTAAGACGAGGGTTATTTTTAAGAAGCAAAAAACTGGTTAAAAAAATGTCTTAAATTCGAAGGAATACGGTATTTCAATCAAATAAGGAAGACATATGGCTTTCCTCGTATCCAAGGCAACATGGCCCACGTTGTTAATGCTATTCATTCAAAGTTCATTAAAAGACATTCTCAGAACACACACCTGCAGAAATTAGTACATATCTGATGCCATCTCGTCTCTGGAAATTTGACTGAATTTTGCCAAAAAACTAAACAGATCATAACTGCACTTTTATTTTAAGTCTACCCCTAGGTGGCAGTGAAAGAAGTAAAGCCAATTCTATACATGCAGGCTATTGTTGTCCACGAGAGGGAAACTGTCACAGAATTAATCAGGGCACTGTACATAAGAGAACAGTACAACCTGGCATGGCAGTGTGTGAAATTGCAATGTTTTACTGCCATGCATTTGCTAGCCACAGTGTCCAAAATCAGCTGTGCATAATTTCAATAATCACAGACAAAGAATGTGTGAGAGAGTGAGAAGGAAAGAGGGGGCTGAAAAAACAGGCTATTAAATTATGTTGCTGCCGGCTGTGATAACATAACTCATAATGCCACCCTAATTAGTTACATTATAGAATCGTCAGGACTGG
Source organism: Polyodon spathula (assembly GCF_017654505.1). NCBI lineage: Eukaryota > Metazoa > Chordata > Actinopteri > Acipenseriformes > Polyodontidae > Polyodon > Polyodon spathula. The sequence goes on from NC_054559.1 coordinate 13,054,239, forward strand.
AACATTTGGTCTCCTAAGGCAGTTTGCCAATTAATCTCTTGCCTTTTTTTTCTTTTACTTCCAAGTCTATTTCCATTATTGCTAAGCTGAAAAATAAAGGCGATGAAGCATGTGGAGGGGAGGAGGTTAAGGATTTACACTGGTGTCATTTATCTGTGGCATGTATTCTTTTGATAATATAGAGACTTAAACAAGCTGCTATAGGTCCCTTCAATAATAATAAAAAATACCATCAGCTTTGTATGGTGTTGTATAATCTTTTTCAGCTGTGCTTTACTGCTAATTAGACAGCTCAGATGGTCTATATATTTCTACTTCCTCCAAGCATAAGCAGAAATACGCATACATGCTTAAGGTCTGGCAAAAGAAACATTTGGTCCACAACCACAATGGTCCAGGATAAGACTGGTCCTACATAAGGAAACTAAAAGGTATTTACATTTTTCTGTAGATAATGGACCATCCCTTGCTATTAACAACTTCCAATTCTTTAAGGGATGTCTGGGGTGAAATTTGAAGTGAAGGGTGTTTCCCTGCTTCCCTTGTTGACTGCCATGCTTTGACCTAGAAGACAGAACTGGGGTAAAATGACTTAGGAAGTGAAGCATCAGCATTCCTGAGAGTGAGACATGCAAACTGAGGACTTATTTAACTTACAGAAGTGAGGTACAAGATACCTTGATTTATAATGAAAATAAATGTTTGCAATAGCTTTCAAAACATTTGAAACCTGTGTAGCTAATGCAAGGGTGTCATAGATGTATGGAATGATGTTCTTAGCTGCAATTACTTTAAAAAATAGGTTAGTCAACAAAATTAAATATAATTTAATGTGTTCACATTCTTTTCTATAGTATTCATGTTATTCTGTTGATCCAAATTACCCTATGTACTGTATAGAACTTTTTTTTTTTGTAAATTTTTTATTATGTCCTTGTCATTACCACAAGACAACTAACTCTGTGATGGGTCTTCCTTGGCAAATTACTGAGATCAGTTAGCTAACAGTAAGGCCACAATGTGGGGTAATATTTCTGTATAGAAACCTACAGCCTGTTTTGTTTCTTATTGAAGGGTTTTCACTGCATTGGCACTTGCGCTGGAAGAGCTAATATGCAGTAAAACACAGCACAATAATTAAAACAAATCCTAAATTGAAATGCGATTTTACATTCACTCTCTGAACTGTCATCTTTTATTTTTATAAGCTCGCAAAAAGTAGGTTTTCAATTAATTATTTTATTTCACTACTTTAATTGTTGTTTCTTCAGAGATAAATGAGGTCACTTGCTATAATTTGTCTTCATCTAATTCTTAATAAATGCTCTTGTGGTTGGCTGATATTAGCAGAAGACTTGAAAGTCACTTTTATGATTCATTACGTGCACTATTATATATTTATTTTCTTCACGCTCTCAAATGAAAATCTTTTTTTTTTCAGAATTAATTTAAAAAGTTAATTAAGAAATAAAAACGATGTCTGCTTTGAAAGCCACACATTCTGAGTTCATAGGAGGGGATGGAGGGGGGGTATTTTTGATCCAGGTGAAAGGATTAAACATTCCATTAAAAAATTAGTTTTGCAGCTTAATTTATTTGACCCCAAGGTAGGTTAAAACAGGGGAACTGCATCATTTAAAAATAAATAAATAAATACATACATAAATAATTAAAATAATAATAATAATAAAAAAAAAAAACATGTGCACATACCTATTAGTGTTATTAGGTCTATAAGCATTTAAACTAGACGTAGCATTTTATTTTGGTAGTTGGGATGGCAAACTAGTAGATGTTTAGAAATGCACAGTCTTAATAAAGGAGAGGTAATTTCTGGTCACATTTTGGTATCAGTGTTTCTCGGAATGACCTCAGACTCAGGCAGTGTGGGATTACAGTCCAATCCAATTATAGATATTATTTTGCTGAGAAGAATGTTACTAAAGTAGTGACTACTTGTCGGTTGTATAAAGTTATTCCCTATCTCTGAATTATCCACATAGCCGCAGGTCACCTTCAGTGGCACATCCGGCTGAATCATCCAGAATGTCAATATATTCCATATTATGTCGAGGCAAATATGGGCATACAGTATTTGTTGATAGGAGACTTGATAGGCAATATGGTTTTACATATACATATTGGGTACTGTATATGAGCTGTATAGAAAAATGTGCAGCAATGTATCAAGTAATTTATGCATCACACTACTTTTCTAGATGGCGCCATTTGTGCGCAGTCTAAGCCATCCAGGGTGCATGTCGGATTACCACTAAAGTCTTCAATTAATTTGGTTTTAATTAAAGAAAATATCTGAACTGAGTACTTGGAGTTGTAACCTGAATTCTCGACCTACCAGCAAGGAAGTCAGGACAATGCTGAACATGAAAAAGCGCACGATTCTTTACAACGGTTGTTTATTTGTATAAAGTATGTCATTCAATTGTCAGTGTTTTAATAATACATTTTCAGGGGGGAGCAACAGTACGACAAACCCCAAATGCAACACTTTTTCTTTATATCAAAGTAAATATCAATTAAAAGGACAATGCAAATGACAGGACCATTGAAAGATTAGCATCAGTATTGCCGTTAATACACAGGTGGGACTCAGTCCATTAACTATTAAGCAGTGGCATGCTGTCTATGTATGCATTTCAAAAAAACAAAAAAAAATTTAAACAATAATATTATATGTCAATGCTTGCAACAGCCCGAGTTGCATCTCGTTGCCCGGGCAACCCAGCACTATGCCGTATATCGTAACTCTGGCCGACCATTAAAAAACGACCAGAGTAACTAAGGCATGCAATTGAAAAAATTAATCGTCTAGATGGAACAGCGCAAGCAGGCTAATTCACAGCTACAACCTTGTGGGGCTCAGGTCACAAGCATATGGTGGACTTACAAACTTGCTTTTCTGAACCGGTTTTCAGCATTATTTCTATTTTCTACTCTATTGCCACAGTAGAAATGTATTTTAAAGATAAAGACATTCACATGGAACACTCACTGATGATTGAAAAGGAGTTGCTTAGGTAATCTGCGCCGCCCATCGGATTTCTACAGTTTATCACTGAGGAGTTTCTGAAAAAAGACATACGAATGGAATTTTTGATTTCAGTAGAAAATTAACGTCAGCACATGTCTTTTATATTCCCAGTGCATGTTGGAACATGTTTTTGTGTCATGTAAATTTATATATGCATAAAACATTTAAACAATAAAAGACAAGCATGCCCATTCGGTACAACAAAAAACAATTGTCCAGCTCTCTAACTAGAGAGCATTTCCCTCTGTATTTATACGCCTAGTCCTAATTGAGTGCAACCTTCAAATAGGTCCTACTGGGAAACATTTTATCTATCCACTAGAGGGCCAACATGCAAAGAAATTGCAAAGTTCCCATTATGTTATTATGTTTCCAAAATTCTTTGTTTAGTTATCTTATTGGTAACCAGAAGAAAACAGACAGCATTGAAATGTGAACTATTCTCACAGTAAAATATGTAGAATGTTGGCTGGCTATATGGATCATCTTTGTTGTGAGCTGAGAGTGTAAAACTCAGTCCTCTACTAATCATAGGTGCCATAGCTGAAAAGCAAAGTTTTGAAACAGGGTTTACAGCCTAGCCTCGGATAGGATTGTTTCTACTTTGATCAGAATAAATCGAATAGAAATATTAACACATGTTTAACCTCTGCAAGTTTTGCAGCGGTTCCTCAAGCCTCCCTGTATTTTAAATGTGAGGCTGACAAGGTTTCTGGCTCCAGTTCCTATTGGTAATGACTGCCCTCTCAGTTCAGAATCACTAATGCTATCTCTAAATATACATATTCATAAAAAAATAAAATAAAATAAATAATGTCACTTTTTTGCCTAGTTTTAATTTCACCCTTTGATTCACCTGTTTTCCCTCGTGAGTCTGGCAGTATTTGAAGTGCTGGGCTGTCATTTCTGTCGTCTGATTTTCCACGTACTGTATTGGTCCTATTCATAACACATTATTATGTATTATACAGCGTTTTTAAAGTTTTACATTTTGAGATATCTGACATTTTTGTACTGCTGTTCATCAGTGCAAAGAAACGTCCATAGTATGTACCATCAAAAGAGTTTACAAGATATATAAAAAAATGTGTGGCTTACATCAGAGGGGATATAATGAAGCTCTACTATAATGTATGTGTTTAAATAATCTTGATATATTCCTACTTCTAAATGTTTTGCTTCTTTGCATATGAAGAATATGCTTTATTTTTTTATTTTTTTATTTAGCAACATGCAATAATTCAGTATACCACAATTAGCTGTCTATAAAACAAATAGCCAACATAAAAAGAATGTGTATAATGTATACCATGGTGTGTTTTAAATATTCTATTTTTCATAATATAGGTTTGTAAGTGGAATTCTTGGACTTCAATTGCATTGAACATATAAAACAGGATGATGATTAGATTATGGTTTTGTACACAATGCCAATATTCAGTCCTACTTACTAATACAACTGCTTATTTACAGTGTACACTGTAAACGTCAAAATGTGTTAAAGATATTTGAAAACATATGAACTTTTATGCCTGTAACATGACAAGTGCACAGTGTTACATGAATTGTTTCTGAAACCATCTATCATACGGAATAGAAAACATGTTAGCAGCATTGGAGATATGATTTTAGATGATATGACTTCAGATGATGTGGTAAGATATGAAGTAATCTATCTTTTTTGACGTATGCAGCAGATATTATACTAGGCGCGCTAGCATCGAAAGAGCATCAAGGCACACTTAATTGTTTCAGACGCTACTCTTCTTACGTACCTAATGGGGACATTGTAAATATTTTGTGTTTGAATTCAATTCGGCACACCGCTGAAGCATCAGTTTGAAAGAGGGGTTATATAACCTCGGAAGAAAAATATATTTTCAAATCGTGCTTTTATAGGGAAATTTCTAGAACATGTAAAACCATAAAAAAAAAAAACCTGTGTGACAGTGCAGCATACCTTCTGACTAATGTATTTAGCATTTTGTTGGAGGCCGACTGTTCTTTCAAAGTAGTAAAATAGAGAGTGTGCTTATCAGCTAGAGCCTTGATGGCTAACTTATTCAAAAAGACATTCCCACCAGGAGGTAAGAGGTTTTTGGATACAAATAGCTTTGTTATCATAAGAGCGTGTGCTGATAATAATAATTAAAAAAAAAAAACGCTTTCTTATCAAATGTTAGCCAATAAGCAGCTTTAGTAAATATTCTACAAAGCGGTGGTAAACAGAATCAAATTGAGATGCACATAAATTATGTTGTCATATCTTATTATAAAAGTACATTATCAATTGACATTTACATGTGTATAACTGCTCCTTACCTCATTTAATTCAGTATATGTTTGTATCAAATACTCACTGTTGCTAAGCAAAAGGAATAATGTATGAAAAGAATTTTGGAATAAAAATAAAGAAAATGGCACCCATTAATACCAAGGTAATCTAGTTTTACTTTCAGAGGATACCAGGATGAATGCACTGCGTTGAGTACTCCCTTGTGAAACCTTGCAAACATGACAAATTAATGTTTAGAGGTAACCAGTGGTAATTGAGGAAACTAAAGTGCCAATATAGAGAACTGGAAATTAAGCAAAATCCCTCAGTGCCAAACTGAATGTTTAATTCCGGTTTCCATCTGTGATTCACAAGCACTAATGTAAAACAAAATGAGACATTAAAAATAACCATATCCATTTACCTATTAAATATGATTAAGATGTATGCGTCTCATCTAATATGAATTTGATGAATACTGTCCTTTTTCAATGCCAATGTAAATAGAATGTATTATGCTGCCACCGTATAAATTGTCTTGCTAAATTGTTCTGTTTTGTTATATTTTACTTCTTAAACCAAGGAAATGTAAATACGAACCTGATCTTAAATACTGTACTGTACATGGAATAATATATTCCAGTCAAACTGTCCATTGTGCCTTACTTTACATATTCAACATACAGTTCAGCCAAGCATAGACCCGGTACTATCAAATCGAATACAGAAGAGCAAAAGCAAGCTTGCTCTGGGGTGTTTTATCGGTTCAGTAAACACTGTGAGCTGACTGAGTCAATTAATCTAGCACTTATGGCTCAGTTTAATAAATAAACTGTTCCTAGTCCATACAATGCAGTGACTTTAAATATACATTGTAATAAAGATGATGGCTTAAATGTGTTTTATAGATGTGAAAGCAAAATGGTATTGCCCTCTGGCTAAACATTCCTTGAATAACGTTTCAGAAAAGCAAAATTACAGTTTATCTTTTAATATGTTTAAATTGACCATATTTCACATTGTATTTTTATATATGTGCCAGGTAATAATGAAGGAATAGAATGATATCTTATGAATTAATTAAATATATATCTATGGGACATTATACCTTATTATATACTTATATAGATATGATATATAATAATAGACAGAATTATATATATATATATATATAATGTGGGTGTACATTAAATCCTTAACTATTTTATGAAATATTTAATAAACCTTTGAATTTGTTTGCCATAATACAGGAAAAAGGTGTTCTGCTTTCTGTTTCACAAATATTAAATAAGACGGCGACACAAAATAAATTTGACTTACGGAACCGTTAGTGAGGGAGTAAGGTTAGAAATACAAAAAAAGTAGCTAAGTAGTAAATTAAAACAAATAAAAGAAATATAAATAAAATGGGTGGAAATAATTAGACACCATTGAGAATAAAGAAGCTCAGAAAATATCAGTGACAGGATATGAGCATGACCATTCTCAAAAAAATAAATTATTTTTACAATCAAAGAGAAACCTTAAGTGAACAGAATTTTTCCCACTGTAATCTGCTCAGCTTGATTTGTACATACTGCTGAAATGCTGTACATACAGCATAGTAAATAAAATAATATAAAATACCAAACTTAAGTCATGTACTGTAATCGTTCATGAGTACAATCTCAGTTTTTTTTTTTTTTCTATTTATAATGTGTTTCAAAACTCTTGAGGACAACAACAAGAAAGATCATCATTAAAACGAGCTGATTACTTATTGATCAGGATTAAAAGAGTGATATTACTGTAGATGGTTGGTGGGCCCTTTTGAAATAATAAAATAAAACGTGCTATAGATATCCTTGAGTTAATGTCTGTGTGGAAAACAAAAGGATATTGTAGTGTTTCTGATATCATTTATTTTTCCTTCAGTGGAGAGCAATGCAATCTGGCACTCTGCAACTGAGTGGGATCTGATATAGAGAGCTATTGCTCATTTTCAGTTCACAGGATGGGGTAAAGCAAATGACAGTCTTATACATTGTGTTCTGTGCTGGTTAGTGCAGGCATCATCACCCAGCAGGGATCCTCACACTATGAAGATTAACTCTTTCCTTGTATCATTTATTTCTGCAAGCTGACACATGCAGTACATTATGAACCTCATTCCAAAATATTTTAACTTATCAATCATTTAAATACTAAAGAATAATAATATAATTTAGTCTCATATTTATGAAACATGTTTCAGACTGTAGTTAAAGAAGCCAAAAACAATCACACATATCAAACTGTATATTATTCATAAAAATGGTTTACATAACGTGCAAGGTTTTGTGTGTAGCACACAATGGAAAAATGTAAAAAAAAATTGTTTAAATACAAACAAGAACATTTCTAAAATATTTTTCAAGTTGCGTTAGATATATTATTTTCACCACCACACATCAGTGCAAATTCTTGACAGGTTGATGGGTTGTAACTGTAATACGATTTTACAGGTTCTAGCTCTCTCTTCAGTATGTAGCATAATACTGCATCAAGGGTATTGAAACTGTGCCATCAGTTCTATGCCACTTACTTACTAGACTTGTCATATTCAGATGGTATGTTCTTTACTGGCTTCATCTGTTAGCATATATGCTGTCTTTTCTTATAGGCTGAGAGCCACCATCAATCAAAGTGAGGCTCTAGTTACAACATTTGCAATACTTTGTTTTGTAATTCATCTGACTTTGTTTCCCTGTTGTGTTCAACATTTCAGAAGGGGGGGAGGGTCCTTGGTCTTTACAACCTAAAATGAGTGGGTTGTGCACTGTAGCATTCTCTCTCTCTATCTAAAAGACAAAATAGAAATTACGTTTACTTATTCCATGATTGCAATCACAGAGATCGAGAGCATCAACAGACCCAGACCAGATAAGGGAGTATCTAGCCTGCATGGATTACTCATACACATCCTTTTCTGAAAACCATTACCCTCAACGGCACACTACAGTGGATGCTCTGTAACAGCTGAAGCTTGCCTTGTGCAGATAAGGGGCTTGTTTATTATCTAGCAATTCTAATATACCTCCATGGGAGATAGGCGGCTATCCACTCACATAATGTGCATTTGCTGACATAAATCTATTTGCACGACAGTGCACACGACACTATCTAGTGTACAGTACTGTCAATCTAAAGCACCCACTGATCGTTTTCAATTGTCTCATTATTACATTGCAATTTCGCAGCCCTGGGAAGTACTTTGTAATAGCAGATCTAATAGAAAGCTATTTGCTTCCCCCAGATGGGCTAATGGCTATTTTGCAGCCCCCAATGTGCACTAACAAAACAGAACATGTATAGGGAGCTGTTTTTATTGACACGGAACCTTGAGAGTCAAATGTTCACCAGTGTGCTTCTAAAACAATTTCATTACAGTTCAGTGCCATGTTGACTCCTCTCCCAGTCACTATTGTCATTTTCGTGAAGTTTTAAGGTTGGCTCACACCTACTTTTCTTCCAATAATGTCTAAAGGAAGTATGCCACAACTGAGTACAATCAGTAAATATCCTCCCTGTTTTTAAGAATGTGGATAGACTCAGATGGGTGTTTATGCATGCATGCATGTATCTTAGTAAGTCTGGTCTGCCTTTTAAAAGGATTGCATTTTCTAATTACAAGGCTGTAAATGTCAGTATTCACATATCCCAAGCAAATAAAAGTATATCTGTTGATGCATTTCAATCAGCTGTCTAGATCCATGTCTTCTGCTACGTGAACAGTGGTATTGTGCCACAACATTGTCTTGCTGAGGATTTGAGGACATGAATTTGCAACCCTCATCATTATTGCTATAGCAAGACTTTCACAGCCCCAGGAGTTTTATTTAAGGCACTGAGGTATAGCGTAGAATCAAAATGATATGTGTCAAGCAGCATTTGATTCATTGCATATTTAAAAATCAGTACATTGTTTTGAACTAACAATGGCGTACCTTGACAGACCGTTACTGCTGCAGAAAAATGTAAAAATATATAATACCAGTGTATTACTATGAGGAATCTTAGCAGAGCCTTCTGCAGGTCACACCAATACCAGCAGTGGAAACACAAGGTTTTCCATTACCTGTTTGTGTTAGTTCATACCATTGGTATATCAAAATATGTAAATTTTACCACTGTGGCACTAATCTCTCTGCCCATATCTGCCCTTGTGCTACTATTGCAATTAGTATTTAGTAAGTCATTTATGAATAGGACACTATGTTCAAAAACATTTTTATCTTTTAATGTTAAAGTAACCTTTCGAATGGCATCCAGAAGAAGCATTGTCCTTTAAATACCCCAACCCTTCCAGCAATCCTGACTCAACTACAGAGTTACAGCAACAATCTTCTATCCCTCCAGGATTTTATCCCTAAAACTAGACTTTTTCATTATAAAATCATATTGTGGTAATCATAAACCAAAAACATCTATCAAAATAGCAATAAAGTCCTGAAAATCTAATTAGCACAGGTCTTAATCGGCATGCTAATGCATTTTTAAGCACTTTTCATAAATCTGTGCAGCAGCCCTTACAAGCACCTCTGTGACATTTGCTGGCAGTTCATTTAACAAGTTGGAGATCCTTGAATGCACACTTAGCCCTTTCCAGTTCAAAACAACACCCCTAGCCCCTTTAGCTCCTGTTCCACAGCATTGGTATATTAAATATTAATTATACAAGGTGTAAGTTGGGATGCCAATTTTCATATCTAAATCTAGTGTGCTGTAGATTCCCCACTCTCTTTTATCCCTGTCATGGAAAGCATGCTTCATAAATAAGTTTGCATTTGGGAAATGGTTTTGTGTGGATGGGTTGAAAGAAAAAAGAACCCTACTAAACAACTGGCCTACAATATGTAAAAAGATGATAATCAAATGAAAAGCAAATACAATGCTTTGAGAATTACCATCAAACTGAAAATGAGATACATGCTGTGAATGAGGCTTTCTATCTAATACAGGACGGATAGCTTATTTCCATAGCTCATCTCCATAGTGATGTCATCATATGAAAGGATTTTAATTGTAACTATTGTATTAGGTGTAGTATTGATCATTAAGTGGTTTAAGTATGCTTTCAATTGTATTAACTTTTTCTTTTTTTTTAAACGGGCTCACCGAAATAGGTGTTTAATAATTTGGAGAAACACTACATGCATTTGCATCCAGACAAACTTGCTGTGTTATCATTGCCACAAACCCTGTTCACAGGTCTCTAAACAGGTAGACACATTACTGCGCTGGTAAAAACAATTACTTGTGTTTGTTGCATGCTCACAAGAACCATCCTCAACAAGAATGCATCTTAGTGTAACAGGGCAGAAGCTAGGCAAGAACCAATGACCCCACACACCGTAATCACCTTCTTCACCACTATGCAAAATAACCAGGCTCATCTGCATACGTGCTTATACAGTAGGTTTTTAACCTCATTTCATCTCACCAACAGGGGACAGAATCCCCCCAGCATTGCCCATTACATAAGCATGGTAACTTCGGTTGGTGGAAATACAGTTTAGTACACTTGAATTAATATACATGGCATTTTTCAAAAGCTAGGGTGTTTCTTCACACAAGGATCTTCCCTCACTGCAGCTAAGCAAGGCCCTTGTCCATGCTGGAAACTCACCCCAGAATATCTAAGAAAGGACTGAGACATTGTTCTGTTCATCTGTCAAACCTTCATAAATTCAATAACCTTAGCTAAATGGAATTTGTAGACACCTGGATATTAAATGGGAATTGAAAAGCTACATTTTAGTCTCCCCTGTAACCTGCGTCGACTTACACAGCATCAGAGCTGATAATTGCACCCTATTTAGTGACCTTTCGATGAACACTGAACAATCAAAATGGAGGATGTTTGCTACGTAAACACTAACACACTCCATTATTAACGTAATTAAGAGCCTGAATAAATATCCACTTTGTCTTAATGAAGCCCAGTGCTTATTGAAGGAAGGTAATGGATTATGTGCTGCCATTAATGTGAGGATGTTATGACAGTTACACAGAAAAGAAATCAAGAGCCTTTTATTAGACTGTATAGAAAGCAAAGAACGCACACAAAAAAAGAAAATGGTCCTTTAATGTTTTGGCAAGGAATGACATATTTGAATTTTTTTTTTCATTTATTTTGTTTATTTTGCTTGGGTTTTTTCAGGGTAATGGTATTCTAGAACATTTTCTGTAAAGACAATAGTAAAATAAGAAATACTGGAATATACATGTTATGGCTAAAATAAATTGACCTTTAATCTGATTTTTGCAAAATTTACTGTGTCAATCCTGTGAAGAAATATTGCATTTTCTTTTCTAACAGTATTTCAATGGTGCATCATACTGTACAAAGTACCAGCTGGTGGCTGGATGTTGATCGTCAGATGTTGAAAGTCAAATCTGAATCTTGAATAGAACATGCAGCTCAAGGTTTGAAAGTGAATAGATGAAACAAGGACACTCAAATGAGTTTCTCTTTACTTTAGCTGTAGTTCTTGAGGGAGCTTTGTTTACAAGTCAATAAATGATTCCTGCATACTCTGTAAACAGCAAGGCCGCAGGATCAATTTCTCGAGTCCTTTCTGATGAGTGGACTCTTAAGTTGTTCTTTCCTGTCCTTGTTTTATTACTTTTCCCTCTTGATCCTCTGGGAGGTTTCTCAAGCAGTTGTTGTCAATGTGTTTGTTTTGCTGTAAATGGAATTTTCCATCATGTTGAGATAGTTGTATTTTATCAAAGGCCTGACACTTTGAGCATACCAGACTATTGGAATTTACGTTGGTTCACCTCCAAAAAAGTGATATTTAAGTCCTATTTTTTTTAAAGAAAAAAAATTCATATTAATGTTACACGATGAATAGCAAAAGACCTTGAGAGCCCTTAGAATAACTTAAACTATATGACTTAGTTGTTTGGTTCTACTTTTGGAAACTGAACATGTATTTTGCCTTCAAAAAAAATAGGAGTTATTTAAAGACTGGGACACTTTGAAAATATGGCCCTTAATTTTGTATCTAAGAAGGCAACAGCATCACAGCACATACACTATCATGTAAAATGCAGTATTTTGTCATTTGCCGCTATGAATTATTCATAAGGTTTATTTAGTAACATTTCAAAAAACACTTTTAATTTCACTTTGTTCACCAAACATCTGTTATATGTTGATGTTACTGTATCATAGAAGAAAGTTTCGAAACAGCAATATTTTATTGGAGGCTGTTAATGATACCTTATTACCTTGAACATTATTGAGCAGCTACTTGACAGAATTCAATTCCATCTCTAAAATATTATTGAATACATTGCAGATTGGTAAATAAGACCAGATTGTTTATTATTTACCATGCAATCGTTTGTCAAAATGCCAGCCAGCAATTAATTAATTAGCAATATCATTAGAAGCATCTCCCAGGTCTCAAAACCTTCTCTCTACAAAAACAGCATTCCAAATGAGAGACTGAACAATGATGGCAGCTGAGTATTGAGTAATCTATGGTAGCTTGTGTTTTTCATTTTATATCTAGGCAACACAGTGTAGGTCAGCAAATCTTTATCTAATATGAATTACCATCACTTCATTTCACTCTAAAGATGCACACATTATATCAAACATGTATTTGTTTTTTAATGGCATTCTTTTCACAATATTTATTAATAAAACAATAAATTAAAACACAGGGTCTCTTTTCCATGCTGCACTACACAGAAGCAACACATGAGCAATTCATTTGTATGGGAGAAGGTTTTTAATCTATTCATATCACAGAGCAATCTGCTACTTGTTACTAGTTTTTCACCGATATAATCATGAAAACTAATGAGATATTTTTCACTATAACTACATCCTTTCCGTGTTCTGAAGACTTGTAAAACCTGCACAAATGCCGCAATTAAGGAATACAAGACTTTCTCCAGACAAGTTAAAAATGGCTGCCTTCAAAGCCCTGCTGTCTTTAGAGCTTGAAAAGATGATGTCACTACTACTGTACAACCAGAATAATATAACAACTACCACTGCTATCTTTTCAAATGATCATTGTTAATGTAAATTCCATTCTTAACCCACATGTTACAGCAACAATCACATGTGTTTTTAATTTACAAGCACACCCTTAACCCACATCTTTTGATCTTTTTAAAATGGAGAGAGAATGATACATAAACTAACCCAAAATAACAGAACAAAAATAATAGCAATGAATTAATTAGCTGAACTTTTTCAGATAACTTTAAAAGCAGTTAATAATAATAATAATAATAATAATAATAATAAATAATAATAATAATAATAATAATAATCTTTGCAAATGCGAAATTGTCAGCTTACGTTCATTACTGCTCAACAACATCTGTCATTCTGTCTATATTGGTGCCAATTTATGGAATACGAGCTCAGTGGGCATTTATCCTGCTGGGATGGTTTGATACTGCTTGATCTTTCAGACCCAGCAGTTGTCACTAGTCCCAGTGACATTTTCTTATTTATTTTTTTCAAAGACCAACTGGTGTGTTACAGTACCTACCATTCTGATTAGCAAATATAGTGTCTGTGAAAGGTCAGTGGCTCACACAGGCTGCTGTCAAGTGTGGTACAAGAGTGTGCCAAGTACTGTCAGTATCCCCATAAAACGTTCACTATTTTCCATTAAATTCTAAGCTGAGACCACCAAATTCCCTTTATTACCTGTGCTAGATTTGAACCCACGCTACCAGCGGTGAAAAACTTGTCAACCCACATCCCCATCTGGTTTCATAGACCCCACTCAGCATAGGTTTCCTAAGCTTTTGCTACAGATGCTTTTGTTTCAGTTCATGCCATTTTCTATGTGTGATTAACACTATGTTGAGGGCTATAGTGGCAGCCACAGGCAGATGCGCGCATACAATCTTTTATGGGTTAATTCACGTTCATTGGTATGTAAAAGGGAAATTAAAGACAAGAATAAAACGACTTGACTATCGTTTGCTTTTGATTCTGTCTTACTTCAGAAATTAACTGAGACCCTTTATCCTAATGATACCCTTCATTGATCCAATTAGCTAATACGATGATAGATTAAAGATATTATTAAGAAACTAAGTCAGTTACTCTACAGTGTCTCCTCAAGCTTAATTTGAAATTGGGATCTTAATAGATTCTTCAAACAACGCTCATTTGTATGTAAAGGATATTTCTGCACTTAGCGTTTAAAATAATTAACCCTTTAGGCATTAGAACATCACTATGTTGCATCTATTTCCAATGGACTATGTAACTGTATTAGTGCCAGCTAATTCAATAGCTCCATGTGACTTTGATGACTAGTTATGTGAAAAATATTCTATAGCGGAAAGTTCTCTACTCTAGACAATAAGCACCACTAGCAGCCATATCAATCATACCTAACAGAAAAGACACATACAAGGCAAGAAATGAGCCTGGCAGTTAAAGAAATAACACATTTAATCAGGCACAGATCTCAATGTATCAATGGCTCAACGATGGGCAAAGATGTTGTATGCTGGCCAAAGCACAAGCATTTGTTCAGGTTTAATAGGAAGGGGTCTATTTTAAATAGTAACTAGCTTCTAATTAAATTGTATTCTAGAGTTGTGGAGCTGCTTCTGAGTTCTAGTTGCCTCCCAGAGATAATTGTAACATAGGCTTGATAAGTGCCTTTAAGAAATAAGAGCCAGCGCTAGTTAGGTATCTTTTTTCTTTCCTGACAATACACTGTTGGGCACTAGAGGGTGCTGGTGCTCAGTGACCAACATCACTGTCAAGATGTCTATGGCAGGCAACTGAAGTCATAGTCAAAACACCTCAGATATATCCAGTGTTGGGCACATTACAAAAAAAAAAAAAAAAATAGCAATTTATTACTCTTTACTCATTTCTTCTTCTTCAAAAAAAGTAATATATTGTCTTTATTACTTAATGAAAAAAGTTGTGTGTTATATTACTCATTACATATTACTTGCTATATTTCTTTCTCTTGTCTTGTCCTGTGAAAGTTGTTGTGACTATTCTTTACTTTTTAACTATATGTCTGGTTCATTTATTAAATGTGCCAAACAGGTTTGACATTTATTTTTGTAGGATAACAAGCAAACAACTCTTAATTGGATATTGCAAATGTCTTTCCAATGTATACATAAAAAAAGGCTCTCTATAAGAGAATAGCAAGCGTTAGTTGAAAATAATGACATAGTGTATATAAAGCATTAGTGTTAGATAAATCACTCAATGAAATAGATACATATTATATATCTATGCACCAATTAAACTGTAGTATTTTTCATGTGCATGCAATTTGAAATATTCATCGCAAACATTCAGTCGAATTATTATACTCTATAAATCTAAATAGTCCTTGCATCGCATTAAAATGCACCTGTCAGGATGGCTGTGCTTTTTTTAAGCTCCGTACTCAAGCTGTACTCGAGCTGCTGCATGACGTGACAGCTCAACCCGCAGAAATCTGTGCAGATCCTGCACAGCCCAGCGCAGCTTTGAAAAGTTGTTGCTGAGACTGGTTGTGGCTGCTGTGAACCAAAGAGATCCCGAGTGACCAGCTAATCATAATGTAAATAACTAAACTACAATCCCTCCTAAACAAAGTGAATGACATCAATCAATCTGTGATAAGGGATGTACCATGTTACACTAAAGTTAATGTTAATTGATTGCATCAAACTGAGCTGTATAGGTAGATAATCCAGACAAACATAAAATGCTTTAAAATGACCAGCCGTCATTAATACATTTAATATTATTTATATTGATGTTCACTCTTAATGGTTAAGCTACTTTCTCTTTAACAACCTCAACAGTAGTGTTTGGGCTGGTCAAATACTCTCTCTATGCACATACATATAGAACTGCCTTGGAAAGTAGTCTCAGCAAGGTGCACGAAATTGCATTTCGAACTATACACATCATTACAGGATTTACAGAGGCGAAGGTGAAAGTACAGTGGGTGTAAGAAAAATATATAATAACAAACAAGTAAAAAATGTTAAAAACCAGATTCTGTTCCTATAAGAAGCCTCCAAGGTTACTGGAAGCATAATTCAATTGAGTGTTTTAATTAGGTTTCTTCAGAAGGAAGCCTTGCCCTCCTGTACCTAATTAATTTATATTGCTAATTATAAATGCAGCTTCGAGACACTGTAATAAAATTAGACCACAGATCAGATCTATGGAAACATAGTGTGAAACCTTAAAGGTATATTGGCTTCTTTGTAAGAGCGATGGCCTGGATCATTTAATGACACGCGAGGCAACATTTACTTGCAAACTGCGTATGACAGAATCTGAATAATGCAAAGAGCAAATGCTGTTTTCTGATTATGGAGATGATTTATGACGCTGTAACATGTTCTGCAATCACACTGTCAAAAATCATATTGTCAGCCTGTTGATATGAGAGCAAGACCTATGATGTGTGAATAAAAAGTATCAAAGCTATCGAGAATATGTATGTGTCATAACGGCTCTGCTTATGAAGAGCATTGTTCTCAGCAATTGTTCTAGAGCCCTGTCCTGTGGTTTCCCCAAAGCAAACAGAGAATGTAGCGAAAATACAATTAAACAAAGCAGACAGGAAGCAGCCAAACCCCCTGTAGATCTCACTGTTAGTGAGAGGTTTAGAAAACACCCTGTTTTGAATTCAGTATCCCAGCACATACATACACATCTTTGTTATCTACCGTGACACTTTGTGGAGTTTGCTCTAAGGGCACAGTATGGGGGATGGCAGTTTAAAATCAAGCGCACTATACAGATACAGTTTGTTAATCTACTGGGCCACATGTGCCCCTAGGAAAAACTGTACACTTGTACACTCAAATTATACTTCACAACTATATATGTTCACTACAGTTGATAACTTGCAGCTATCAATTGCTATTACCATACAATGTTACAAGTTAGATGGCTTTCCTAATGGAGAATTGTATGCAGATCACTCTGGCTAGTAGTGATCCATGCTACAAAAGCCCTGCCCCATTATCGTTAACTCTGTGTCATTCATAGCTGTGAATAAAACACATACAGTATTTTACTTTAAATATCTGATCCCCATTTTAGAAGGAGATGAACAAACCTTATAATGATCAGACTTCAATCTGATATTTTGGATAAGGAGAAAGGAAGGAAAGAGGCACTTTGCATGAAAGGAATGGGCAAGCCAAATTTTTTGCACACAAATATATGCTATCTATCCCCTTTTAGTATCAGCTGCATATTAAAAAAAAAAAAAAGGTTTCAGCTAAAAAATCATCCTCAGGTGATGTCTATCATTTGGTTCCCCATTTCTCATCACCTAATGGAATGCAGATCAGTGCTTTATGAATTATGGAGAAATATTGATCACCAGTTAGCTTGAATTAAGTACATATTGTGGGATAAGGGTCCTGCTGATTTAAATAATACAAATATTGCATAAACATAGTTTTACCTCCCACTTAGAAGAATGAAAAGGTCAAGTCATACATTAGCAATAACAGAAGTGTTTGATTTTACAGCCTTTTTAAAAAAACACATGCGCTTTTTTTTTTTTTTTAAAAAGCTAGTGGAAAGCAGATTGGTTAAATTAAAAATTCTGACACTACTGTAGCACTATGCAAATGATGCTTATTAATGTGTCCATCCAAGCTCTCCAGGCCTTCCTCTGTGAGTGGGGATTGGAGAAAATACAATTTGAAATTCACCAGCATGATGGAACAATTCACAAGTGCAGCTCCCCTCAACCCCCACAGGCAATCTCTTTTTAAAGAAATATGCAAACAAAATGTAATGAAATTTTATAGGCAAGAGCCTTAATTATGCAAAGTTATAGGTTTGTTTTTTTAATTTCTTGGATAATAACATGGCACACAGAAAGGTCAATGAGTCTCCCTTTGGCACAATAAGTAATGTTCTAATAAAACATGATATAGAGACATATGTTCCCAGCGGCACATGGCAATTTGTTCTATATTTGAAGCATACTTTGGGGCCTGTACAAGGATACATGCAAAGTGAATTGCGGCTGCAAAACCCCATATTGCTGCCAAAATACGTGTTTAGTTGGCATAAACTTTAGCGGTCACAAAAAATGCAGCGTATGTAAAGAATGGTTTTCACCTGCCATTCTGCACCCATTATCAAATTAGCACTTTGTCATCATTAATCCATTTAAATGATATTGAAATGTATTCAAATGAAGAAAAGAGCATGCAATTGCATGAGGATCTGGAATGCTAAGCAGGAGCAAAATTCTAATGAGATGTAAGGATTTTGCCTTGTACTTGGGCTTGCTGACCCTCCAAAAACCTTGCACCTTCTCCGACAAGGAGCAAACCATTGTAGAAGAGAGTAATTAAGAGTTGTATAAAAGCACACACCTGCAGAGGCCTGTCATTGGCCTCAGGATGGCACACTTCCTGATGTGGTGACGCTCGGCTCTTTTTGAGGACAGGCAGGAAAACCTTCGAAGGAGAAGGGCAAAACAGAGAAGACCCTGCATATTCAAACCCAGGGTCATTTTGTTTGAGATGGATTGTCCTCTCCGCTTGCCTCTTCAGCTGTGTCAGCTGTGATGTAAATGGCAGCTCTCCTGTTCCTGCTGCATGCCATGCTTCTGTTCACTGCCGCAGGTCTGCAGTCCTGTAAGTGTGGCCAAGGCTGAGGTGATGCTCATTGCAGCCCTCATTATCATGATTGTGGCTCATTTATTTGTGTGTGGTGAGTATTCTGCATTGGTCTTAAGCTGACATAGTTTGACACACTGCAAAATAATTGCCTGCCCTTATATCAGCCCCTATGTGTTTCAGCTAAAGGTCTTTTTTAATTCTGGGAAGGCACCCGAAGCTCATTGCTCCTCCACATTAAAATTATACTGGGATGAGGGTGGGGGGTGGGGTAATCAACATAATCCCTCAATATGTCTGAAAGACCTGTCTTTGAAATACTTGATTTCTATCTAATGAATCTCTCTATCCATATCAGAATGTCTGTCTCTATTCAGCTGTGGGAGATGTATTTGTAAACTGATCTTTGTTTGTTTTTAAAGACTTTGTATTTTCTTTGGCATCCCCATCCAGTGTATTGTCATTCGTCATAATGAAGCGGAAGGGTAGCTATAACATGGCTGGGTATAAACAATATAGCTCATCAGATTTTTAAACTAACTAACTATATAAAGGCTATACTGTTTATATACTATATATTACTGTGCACACTTCTACTGTTCACCTCCTTATCCTTTCACCAAACTTATTCCTTAAAAGCTTTACTATAAATGATATACACAATATAATTGTAATGGTAACGGGTTTAATTACAGTTTTGTTTATGATAATATATATAATATATATATTATATATATATATATATATATATATATATATATATATATATATATATATATATATATATATATTCACACAGAAGAGTCAATTATCCAATCTGTAATCACCTGTAATCACATGATGAATTACATGTGGTGTGTTACACGCACAGCTTCTGCTGCTGAAACGGCTACAAGATTTAGCTGCCAAAAAAAGGACCAGCAGACTGAAGCAAATGAAAGTTACAGAATTATTCATACCACCCAAACATTAGATGGAGCATTGTGTGCTTTAAACTGTTGCAGTTAAGCAAATTAAAACAGTCACCTAGTTCTTGATTTTTCTTGTATTTCGTCAGTAAGGGCTGACGAAATAGAGTTGTACTGACTTTGTTGATTCTCAAAGTTTGGTATATGGTACGTTTAATTACAGTATTCCATTACCTTAACTGTAGGTGTCAAAGTTTTACTGAATTGCATTAATTCAGTGATTTGTAAAGCTTTGTAATTTTGTATGCTTAATACGATAGAACAGGTTACTAGCTATATATCATTAGTAGGTACTTGTGTCCTAAGTACTTGTGTATGTTAACTTTATTCAGTACATTATTAAAGGTACAGTAATTGTTATTAATACCTGTTCGATTATCCATAGAAATCAATTGTGAAAATTAGTATCTGCCCCAATTATTTTGGATAATTGACTCTACTATATATACACAGATCTCCGTCATTAAAATAAAAAATAGATAAATAAATAAAAACTGAAATCTGAAAACGTCTTGTGCTTTTGTTCAGACAACACTGCCAGCATTGTTAACTTTAACGTGATGCGTATTGTTATGGCTCGTGGACACCTTTTTGTTTAGCATTGCGGTTTAATGTTTAGAAAGAAAGTATAAAACCCAGTGAACTTCTAAATACAAACTGTGCAAAGACAGTATATGCAGATTAATACAACCTTAAGACAATTTTGTTGGGTTTTTACTAATTTTGATCATTTATGCTGTTTTGAACCCAGATACCATGAAACATACTATAGGGTTAAAAGTACTGAATAACAACTTAACTGGTATTACCAATGGACCAGTAGCAGTAGCTGACATGCTTGTTTAAACCAAAATAGCTCTATCTGGATATTTGACAGATTAATTGAAGATTATTTTGAACAAGAGACAGCTGGAAGCTAGGTATGTCTTGGCACATCTTAATACATTCAAAGCCACAATTGCTGGACCCTCCTGGCAAACTGTATGGTGAGTCCATTTTCCTCACTAATCAAAATGCAGTCAGACATCCCACAAAAGGCATAACAGATGTTCTCCATTCTAGAATTGTCACTTGAGCTGAGCCCAGTGTGTAGCGGTACCCATACATACAAAACCAGGGTTGTAACAGGCAATTAGTCAGCACGCTTGTCCGACTTAATGGAAATACCATCCTGAAACAGTAGGGGGCATCCTGGTGTGAAATGCAAAGTACAAGAACTTCTCAACACTGTGTGTCTTTATTATTCTCAGGCGAGCAGAGAATAACACTCGTATGCATGTGAGGGACATGAAATTAGAACTTAGGATACAGGTATTTGCTGTGAAAAAGGTGTTAAAAGCAAACAAAAAAACATTCTGACAACATTTACGATAACATATTGTTATTGCAAATGTTATTTTAAGGTTTTACAGAGCCAAGGGTAGCAGTTGACTTGTAACCTTAGGTGGTTATGAAAGGGCTGTAAACCATTTCACCTACTAGCAAATATGCCATTGCACCTGTGTCTCAGGGGAAGTATTTCTATGAAGTTATTGGAATTCTGCAACGACAAAGATAAAAACACCTTAAACTTGCTGTGAAACCTCCTGTAACGCTTTAGTGTAGCATGTAATATGCATGTACAGATTATTGCAGTAAACGTTTATAGCGATTGCAAGAGTATTTAAGGCTGAAAACAAGACAGCTGGGAATATTTATGTCCTAGTAATCCAAATACACAAGAGAACTGAACATAAATGAGATTCAGGGTATAAAGTCAGAAGAAAGCTGAAGATGTGTGTGGCAAGAGATTCTGTCTGATGTGGATACACAGTTTACAATTAACATTATCAAGTTCAGTGGGTTTGTCACAGTCTTTTATTATCTGTTTACAAGGCAGGCTCGCTGCTCTGACAAATATATGTCAACAAATGTCACCAATATAAAAACAGAGCTATTTTTACCCGTTATATCGCCACCCCGCTGTCCGCCACCTGCCAACTTCCCAAGCCAAGCAAACGAAAATGTAAGCATTGTAGTTTCCCTCATTGTAGCTCCAACAAAATAATCACGGCCAATTTAAACAACAAAGTTATGCAGTTAACCTTTGACTGGCTTTCCTAGTTCGTTGTTAGCTGACTGTACATACCAATGTCATCAACGGTCCCGCTCCCAAATCAAAACAGAGAGTACAAAATGGCGAGTCGACCCTACTTTTAACACCAGAACAAAAGAATAAAAAATCTGCATGTTTTGGGCTTCTAGTTAAAAATTATGGTAAATAAGAATCCATGCTACACAAGTAATTCTCTGTTTGGATAACCACAAAATCACAGGCTACTATGACTTCCATAGGGAAGATGTTAGAACATTTTAACTATGCTTGGTATTTCTGTTAAAAGCACTCATAATAATAATAATAATAATAATAATAATAATAATAATAATAATAATAATAATAATAATAGACCTTGGGGCTGTATGATACAGCCATCTACTTGTCATTATGCAAATAATTTTCTACTCTATGAATGCACTTGAAATCAGTTCCCTGATTTAGTTTCCACCTAGTGCTGCTCAGTGTAACTGTCCTTTATATTCCAAAGACTGACATTTCAACTACAAACACAAAAAAGATAAATACCAAAACAATTTGGGAGTTATCATACTCATGATCCTACTAGAGAAAAAAACAAACAAACCAAAAACAAAAAAAACCAAAAAAAACAGAACAGCCCTGCTATCTTGCTAGTAATGTGAATTTGGCTATTGCTAATTATAAATATTTTTAGTGCTGTATGGATTTCTATTCTTTTTTGCCTGTATATTAATTTGCCCATGCACAATAAATCAAATTGTGACCCAATTAAATATATAAATTTACTCATTTAGAATACTTATTTACAAGTGGGTCAAAGTGAGGCCCTGTTAATGACACGTCTGATTCAATGAATTTATATGTATATTTTTGTCACACATTGGTATTGTACATTACTGACAAGGAAAAAGACAAATCTGAAAAAATTGCGTTGTATACTCTAATAATTACGGTAGTTTTGTGTACGAGTAATGTACTGAAAACATGAAATATGCTGTGACCTCTAAAGATTTAACATTGGTGTTATTTGATAATACTGATCGATCATACTTTGTCATCTTGGCTCTTAATCAAATAATATTGATAAGGCTTATATCACTGTTTAAAGGATGGCGATTAGATGACAATCTGCATTCTGTTTGATTTCTGGAGATTTCTTTAACCCATCTGTCAAATTACACTGTATTACTGTACTTTGGATAGTACGATAAGATGGATCTTCATGACATGACGGACTGATAGTAGGGATCTGAAAATAGAATACCAAGAGCTACGGTACACATGACAGGCAACCTTACCTACTCCCTTCCAGGAGAGCAACCAGAACAGGATTCAATTAAATGGAGTTATATTCTCAGTCTTAATCAGGCTATTATTATGATTATTATTAGGGACTTTGGATTGTGTGTTGTGTAACTTGTATGGATCTATAATTCCTGCTGCTTTCTTAGTCAGGTCACACTATGTTACAAGACTTCAAATAACTCCTTAATTGAGTATTGATGAAACCAGAGTCCATCATTTGAAGGGCTGCATAACCTGATAAGCTTGCCCTCTGCTGGGTAGAAAATTACTCAACACTCAATCAGTCCAGGTTATTGGCAGGAGCTGAGTAATGCTGACTAACATTTACAATATTTATTTTAACCCCATTGCTGTAAAACACTTATCAATTAACTCAATTAACTCAATTAACAAGCTACGTGAAGGAAGCTGGAAGGGAAATGAAGTCAAGGTAGTCCAAAACCAGTGCTAGACAAATTATGAATGAAATCCAATATCTATTTAAATATCTATATATAGAAATATAAAATTCATCCTTCCCCTCTTTGCTGATGTAATATTGATTAGGGCATTCACCATTTATTTTCTTTAGAATCATTTGAACCACAATCCACTCTGTGATCTTAAATCATACTGTATACATCAACAAATCTGACAGATAACTTGAACGAACAAGCCATTGAAAATATTCAAAGGTACAACTTCTAAAGCACAATAACGCCCAAGTGTCCGAATACCCCCACAGCAATTCAGAAGGTCCCTACAGTAAAATGGGTAGTGATGTCATCCTATAAACTTCCAGCAAGATGGTAGCCATTACAAAATTCAGGTATGCTGGTTTAGTTTACAGCAGGGGTAATAATGCCCTGTGATGTTTAATCCAATCAGAATCTAATAGAATTAGTTATGTACCTTCTTAATTATCTTATGATTTAACCCTTTTGTTAGTAATTTTCTTCTTTATGACAGTGCACATTCGATTTCTTCTGTTTTGGCAGTTTGTAGAATGTTACGTACATTATACGAGCTAAGGATTCATCTAAATTCGTGATCACGTTATTACCAGCAATATGAGATGACCAAGGCTTACATACAGCTCTCTTCAGTGCTGCTTAATAGTACGTTGCTTTATCAAGATAATCCCTAGGAGGATGCAAGTGTCTGCAAAATCAGCCTTTGAACTCTGATTAGACTAACACAGTTCCAGTGGTGTATTAGCTAAATCCCTGGCCGCTGTGTTATAAAGTGAAATGGTCCATTTGTGGTCAAGATTACAGAGGTCAGGATGAAGGTGACTTGGTCATTGCTGCCTATCTCTCGACATTGACATTCCCTGACAAATCTCCAATACAAAACAACACTCAGCACCAAGTTATTACACGATTACCCTTCTGATTACAAATCAGTCGCTGTGGTTAAATTGACTGCACAGTATCTCAAGATCAAATTCAAGACACTTTTGTATGTTATCCGGAAATAGTCTTTCACTTGATGATATTTATACAGCAAGCACTCAGTTCCCAGTAAGGTATTGTTCACAACTCATTAAATTGTAGCAGAAGGAATTCGGTAAGGTCAGAACAGATGGCCTGTACAGTCTTACAATATAACCAGTACACTAGGGTTAGCAATCCTTTGTAATATGAAATTACCCATCATTATTACTGCCTCCTAAGTACAATTGTTTTTTTGTTTACACAATTGGTATTGTTTTGATATTTTATAGAGAACTGCTTAAAGAATACAGTAACGTTCTAGAATAGTTTCACGAATGCCAATATGTATTTTATTTAGGAGAAAAAAAAAAAAAACAGACTTGAAAATATTTTTTAAGCAACCATAACTCGTAAGTTAAAGCTTTGTGAATAGTTCCCAGTGTCTTGATGTTATGTGTAAAGCTGTATTTAAAAAATACTTTAAAATCATATTTTATTTATTTATTTTTTTTAGGAGATGACAGATTCTCTGTTCCATGCTGTTCCCTCAGAAAGAATGCAGACTAATTGTAAGTGACAGCCCGTGTGGTTAAATCTTAGGGTGATTATTATTCACATCAGCAAAGGCTGAAGAAAAAAAAAAGGCTAATTATAGAACTGACTGTTTTTTTTTCCTATTCCATAGATTAGCTAAATCTGGAATGCATGCAGTGTACCTCCCCTGTTTTTACAACTGACCCGGAGAAGTTCTGTGAGTTGGAACATCCTGCTTAACAGGTTCCTTAGTTCCAGTGCTTTAGAATGAACAGTCCTCGACAGAGTCATGTTGGGAGGGTTAGGCAGGAGAGTGCAGTTCTCAGGCACGAGCAACATCCCAGAACATGCCAGATGCTAATGAGTATGCTGTCTGAATAACACGCTACAGCTGCTTTTAGCCGCCAGGCAGCTTGCGGCAGATGCCTGTTTTTTTACGCACTGTGCCTTTAAGAGATGCTGTCAAAGACGACTAGCCTTGTGCTTTCTCCCTCTTGGCCCGCGAGAAGTACGAGGGAGAACGTGAGCGGATCAGAGCTGCTCGTGAGAGGCGTTCAAAACAACCTTATGCAGTACAGCAGTATTAGATATAATAAAATAGCCTGGTCCTGAATTAACATTTCTTTTCTGTCAAAGTATATACATATTATAAAGAGTGTCAATGATGAATGCATGTAAAACATACTGAGTCCTATTCATATCAAGGCATTGCAAGTTTTAATTCATGTTCAACAACCCTTAAAAAAAAAAAAGGGTATTTCATGTCCTTTTTGAGTTTCAGTTGTATTGACTAATGTAGTTGCAATGTAACTATTGTCCAGTAGGCATCTAGGGCTAATCTAGATTGAACCCAGAAAAAACTGAGTTAAACGTTCCCTTAAGGAAAACAAATAAATAACACTGCACTGAAAAAGCATTTTGATAAAATCAAAGAACCAAAGGTAGCAATAAGACCTAAAATATTTCCAAACCCTTTTGCACATTTCTGTCTATCTACAGTATCCATCTATCTATAATTTTTGTTGCTACACACAGCAATGTGGTATGTTATGGAGGAATCAAGTGCATGAAATATTTTTAAAAAATTCTATGCACCTGATTAGGTAGCTGAAAACATGATTTTTTAATTTTTTTTTTTTTTAAAAGATGCCCAGAAGGGAACGTGTTAAAGAAGTTGAGATATTTTGGAAGACAATCCCTTTGCATCACAGAAAAAAAAGCCTGGTTTAATGTAGGTAAACAGGATGTTATTGGATTTCAGTAGATGAAATGATAATGACCATAAAGTTACATTAGACTGAAATACTACCCTTTTCAGCTATCAATAACAGATCACAGGCTTTGACCTCCAGGTTCATGCATGTTTAGGGCTATTATCGGAAATGCAGAGTGCTAAATTACTCACGGGATTAATGGCTCAGCAGACTGTAGTCATACATTTACAGCTGGAGACTTAAGTTCAAATCTAGCTTCGTAGAGGGAATATGGATTTTTCACAAAAATGTATACTGGTTGATAAAAGTAAACTTTTACTTTAAAAAAAAAAAAAAGACTTCTGCATGATAAAGTTGTCAGTCCCGTAGGAATTGTGAATCATTGAAATAAACAAATAATGCATTATAATATAACAGTTAGTATAAGAGTTTGATATTTTTAATATACTGGTACATTCATTTGTAAAAGTCTTCATGCAATATTTTCATTCGTAATGAAAAGAATGTCAACTACACGGCAGTCAACATTTTTGCCAAAGGTATGGCACAGTGAAAGCATATACCATGATCAAGGAGTCTTGACCCTGATAAAATAAAATCCTATTTAACCAACAGGAAAATTTATTTTTAGAAGAATTACTATTACAGAGTCCTGTAACATTTAAAAGCAACAACACTAATTACAATATTGTGGTCTGCTGGAGCTTAGTATAGCAGTACTAGAACATAATTTTAAAAGGTGCATTAGACAATACATGCATCATTTTAAGAAGGATTCAGTATTCTGACATGAAATGGACAGTGTTGTGTGATGTGCTGCTGTTGTAGAAACTGACCCTTTGTCAGTGAGATGTGATAAGGTAAACGCTCTATACCAACCAATATAGAGAAACTTGGATCTTTTACATAGTGGTTAAGATGCTCACTTGCAATGTGAATGGCTCCTTTTTTTTTTCATTGAGTGCACAGCGGCACCAATGACTAAATGTTGTCACTGTAGTTTATTTGATTTAGAGGCTATTCTATCAACATAGGTCATGGGGAGGTTCTGCTCTACACACTGTGTATGTAGGTCATTACTGTACAGCACAGCACACATTGCTGAGGTGGGTCATTTGCAGAACGTTTTAAATCAGAGGTGTCAAAAGAAAAGGCCTCGGGCCTGAATCACGTTCTCTTCCTTTAGCAATGCGTAAATGATTTCCTACCTCTGTTTGGATTCTTTTGGCAGCTGGAGAATTGCGCTGGCTATTTCACAGTCCAAGTTCTGTTGTTTAGGGACTTTTTAAGCAAAAAAAAAAAAAAAAAGAAAAGTAAAAAATCAATACAATTTCTGTGAAATCACATGACAAGGTTTCCTCTTTACCCTTCCTGTAACCGTTCCATGGCAACTGGCCCAGACACAACAAGAGACGAGTGAAAGTGGAGAGGTCTCCAATGACAAGTGTTCTTGTCAACAAGTGCTCTGCAGGTTAAGCTTCTCCTGTGAAATTGATGGCTACTGAGTCGTGATGGCTTTGCAACTGACTAGTTTGAAAGGGCTCATTGAAGAATGGTGAATATTTTTTTAAGTTATAAGTGTCGTCATAAAAATAGCGCTTAGAACCATATGTCATATCCATCTCAATAATACAGTTTGTACACATTTTGTATGCCACAATCTGAGAAGGTTTCTGTTATAATATTGTTCAACCAATGGCTCATACCATCATAGCTGCCCTTGGGTTATTGCTGATCATTAGTACACTGCATTGCCACATAAGAGGAATGGATGTGGGTTTGAGCATTGCTATGAACACATTGAACTACTCAAGCATTTTTTGTTTTTAAACTTGACACGGTAAAACAGCACATATGAAATGCACAAGCCAGTGACCCAGCTGACATTTAATCCATTCCTTCCCAAGTATTATGATTGGTCTGAAGTGTTCCGGTTGGAAATGTACAGTATGTTTGTTTAAAACACCATTTCAATTCAATTGTGAGAAAAGAATGAAGTCAGTATAGACCGCAGCCAAATTAATTGTCTCATTTTCTAAAAGAAGTTGTTTTTTTTTGTTTTTTTTTTAAATTAAACTCTGTCTTGTAGTCTAATTGCTAATATATACTCTAGATGGAGATACTCTAATTTTATTGCATATAAAGAAAAAAGCGAGCTGCATATTTAAATAAGCGCAATATGATCTATTGATCATGCTCAGCTTACATCCCCAACATGTAGCTTTGTCCTCCCTGACTCTCTTTGAACTCCTTCCTCGTTACAGCAGGACGTGGTCAGTAGCAGCATCACCTGCAAGCTTTGCTGTAGCTCAGTAAACTAAAACAAAGAGACGCTTGTATTTTCAACATGGGATTAAAGGAAAGGCACAACAAACAAGCCTATCAAAGTATTTCAACTTCTGTATCAATTATAAAGCCAACAATACTGTTAAAACATCATGCAACTAGTGCAGACAGACAAATTAGTTTGCTCTTGTGAAACTATGGTACAGTAGTTGAATGTAATTCTGATTATTAGTATCATATGTCTGGAATGGGGTTTATATTGATGCCGTACTGGATTAACGCAGTTTGAAACACTTGCTATTTACCCACCTAGCAGAGATAGAAGTGTGCTTCACACATATCTTGTAATCTTGTAAACATTTTGCCTACCAGGCAGTTCTGCCTGAAAGACAACTTTGCCTCTTGATAAAAAGGCACACAAACTAATGACATCACACAGGGACCACTTTTCTCAAACAACATCACAGGACATTTGCCACTGAAGAAGATGTATTTGTAAAATAAATGTCACCCCTGTGTGATGTCATTAGCCTGGGAGCACTTTTTCAAATCTGCACCAGAAGGCAGAACTGCTTTGGACACTAAATTGTTTTACAAAAATGGATATGTTTGTGTGCATCCTCCACAATGCACTGTCAATAGACATCAACTTCAAACATTCTGGACTTTTAAGGCAGGGTCCGACAGCTATCATGGAGTGATTCAAATCTCCTTCAATTCTCAGGTTCAACTGACTAGGAGACTAGTCATTCCCTCATACACAGGGGGTCAGGTTACATTGGCAATCCATTAACAAACTGATCCTGGCCACATTGTCACATGTCTTCAGTTTCCCTCCAATCATGTCAGACAGCCCATCCACATTGACTATGGGAGGGGAATGAAAACAGAAAAGGCAGGGATGTAATCCTATTACACAATATATACAATATTTACAGCTCCCACACTACAGAAATAGTTATCAGTGAGACAAAGAAAGAAAGAAACAAGGAAAGAAAATGACTGTATTGTCTGTTTTGTTAATGCATAAGCTCCTTGTTAAATGCTTTAGACAGCAATCAATCAATATCTACTGTAATGCATTACCACTATCTGAAAATTGTTTATCTGTTCAATCTGCAATCTCAGCTCTTTTTTTCTTCCAATAAATACATTATACTTAATAATGCAACACAGGCTGGTATTGTGTGGTTTTAGCAAATACAATCAACCTTGTGTGAACGTGTTCTGTCGAAGAACCTTTGTTCAAGAGTCAGACATCTCGTAACCAGCGGAAAGCATGTTCAGTCTTGAGAAAGAATTGAAGAAATCTGTTGGAGGGGAGGGGGTTAGTGCAAAAATGTATTTTAATTTAAATTCAGAATCAGAAATTAGAGATGGCTATAGACTGTTTGGTTACTTTAATGCCAGTTGTTGTGCCTGTATAAATAAAATACACATGCCAATAAAGTTTTACTGTATGCAGTGATTATAGTTAATCATAAAGTCCTTCTCAGCCATTATCTCACCTGCAGGTGTCAGAGTCAATTACTATTAGTAAGAATCAGTCCCATCTAGTGGACAGCACTGTATTGCCAGCAAACAAAAAAACACTTTGATCTAGTCTATGTTACATATATCTATGGCACACAGATAGAACTGAAGAGCAGTCCCTCAAATTAGATGAAAGCATATGAAATGGTCAGAGCCAAGATGGCTCCAGTTACTAAACAAATACAGATTACAACCAGGTGATAATGATTACCATTCCTTGGGGAGAAGGCCAACAGCGAGGAATGAGTTGGACAGGATGCGAAAACACGTGATGTTTGGATTTTACACATTCTGTATCTTTTGCCTTTTTGTTTCTTTTGAAGACTGTAACATTGTACCTTGGTTGTTTTGGGGTAACAGGCTTAGCCTGCCCCATGTTAGGCAGGGAAAACCTTATGTTTAGGCAGGGTTCCTTGGAACTCTGTTTTTTTCTGTTTTTTATTTATTTTTTAATTCTGAACAAAATCAGAGTGTCAGAATGCTTTACTGCATTTGTGACTCATCGTATAACTTGAGTCCGTCCTAACACCATGACAGCCTGTTGCCACTCTGACATTTTCCCACAGGCTTGGTCTTTACTTTCATAGCCAGCTGTGATCAAATAATTGCCTTTGGACATGATTACACCAGGATTTATCCATGGCAAAGCATTTTAGGGAAATTAACATCTGGAATGTTTAAATTTCTCATTATTGATGCCGTACTGGATTAGCTTTACCGGAGTAAACAGTTTAAAACACTTTCTCTTTACCCACCTAGCAAAGATAGGAGTGTGCCTCACACATATCTTGTAAACATTTTGCCTACCAGGCAGTTCTGCCTCCAAGACAACTTTGCCTCTTGGGCGTATATGATAAAAGGACACACAAAATGTCACCCCTGTGTGATGTCATTAGCCTGGAAACACTTTTTTAAATCTACCCCAGAGAGGTAGAACTGCTTTGGACACTAAATTGTTTTAGAAAAAACTAGTATGTTTGTGTGCATCCCCACAATGCAGTCAGCAGGTCTGTTTTTATTATGTGTTCCATCACAGCTATTTGTTTTAATTGACTCTCTGCTAAAGTGAGTAAGAGAAATATGGTTGAAAAGCAATGGGCTTCATTTACTGCATACTATTAAACACCACATTGCAACTCAGTGATAATGTTCACAAATGGACAAGCAAGCTGAGCCAGCTATAGTCACCTTATACCGCACCAGACAGGAAGAGGGATTGAGTGAATCTAATAGATCTAATAAATTGTTCTACTGTATCATGTTTTTTATACTACTGAATTAATGAATGCATGAAGGCGTATTGTAATGGCTGTGTTTTATGATGGAAGCTGTCTTCCTGGCCAAGTCGTCCATGACTTTTAACTCCATTGCTCTAATGTTTGATTTCTCTTCCATAGCCACTGGTGAGTCTACCTGCAAGCAAGCACCAGGTAAGAAAGGTCTTTTTTTCCTGTCTACCTGTGCAATGGTACTGACTAGCGCTGTACATTTCAGCAGTTTCCCTACTTTCGAATACTTACTGTTGATTGAGTGGTTCAGAACTGTTCTTCAGAAAGTTTTTTTCTCTGATATGAATGTGTTTTATTTAATGATGTATGATGCTATTATGCTGATTTATATTGTCTCCTGCTGAGACATTTAACAAGCATGCTGTCAGTTCAAGGTAATACTTAATAATTCATCAGCAATAATAATCAAGTGCTCTGATGTGGTCTGAAGTAATGACTTGAATATAGTAATGAATATAGCTGCCTTGAATGTTTGTCTTCACAATGTGTAACTATACAGTAATAATAAAGAAACCCAGGGAAAGTTGCACAGCATATATTTATATGATTGATTTATAAATCAAACTTGTAGTTGCATCATGCTTTAAAAAACAAAAAAATTAACTATTACAGCGCTGCTTCATATAAAAATCCCAATACATGATTGACATGTTTGACTGGTTCTGTGAACCACATTTAACCCCTTCACAGAGGTGCATCCGTGCCAATAATATACAGTAGACACTAATTACAGTAGCAATGGGAAGACACAGTAGGGACCAAGACCCTGAGTTCTAAATAATGGCAATGGGAAGGTTTAAAAGCCATGGAAAAAACGTATCTTGCAAGCAG
Organism: Polyodon spathula; assembly: GCF_017654505.1. Classification (NCBI taxonomy): domain Eukaryota; kingdom Metazoa; phylum Chordata; class Actinopteri; order Acipenseriformes; family Polyodontidae; genus Polyodon; species Polyodon spathula. The sequence goes on from NC_054559.1 coordinate 13,086,653, forward strand.
GTGCGAGTCTGATTGGTAATTGTATCCACTTCAGGCTAGCAACCTCGCTTATGCAGCAGCTCTTTTGTTTATTGTCTGTCTGCAGCGTTTAAAGCAATTCCCTTCAAATAGAGGGCCCTCTTGGGATGGGGAGGCTGTAGAAATGAAAGTTGTACATGATCGTGTCTGTGTAGGTGGATGTATAAAGGTGACTGCAATAGAATGTCAGCCCCAATACAGCACATCTTTCTGTGGGCTGGATACACAATGTGGCAAGTGTAGACCATTCAAGGGTGTTTAATCTGTTAATCTGTTGTGACCATTTCAAATAAAGTTTACATATTTATTTTAGGGCTGTCAGTTAACACAGATTAACTTCTGTGATTAACGCGTTAACTTTTTTGGGATACATTTTTTTTTAATGCACATTAATCGCACCCCTCTCTCTTGTCCCTCTTAGCATATAGCGTAATTCACGTCCTGGGCCACCATTTTAATACACTTGAGTTCATGCTTGGTCTGAATATGTATAGTCATTGTTTGAATATAAAATTTGTCATAGAACCGCATTATGTAGCAAAGCACTCAAACTGAAGGACTTGTGAACAGGAAGTTTATTTAAAAAAAAACTTTCTGACGATTCATTGGATACAAAGAGGGTTAATTGTATCTAGTGTCAAAGTGAGTTCCAGTATCACAGAAGTACATCTAGTCTGCTGTACGACCTGTGTGCTGCTAAACATGCTTTCACTTTTCAACATACACTTTCTAGTAGTTCTTCTGCTACAGACAACAACAACACAACGACAAATTAAACCCGTCAGTTTCGACAGAGTCCTCTTGTAGCAATTCAAGAACGCTGCAAACCCATGAATCAAGCTAAGTACGACACTATAAGCAGTGCTGTTGCAAAGTGGATAGCTATCGACTGCACGCCCTTTAACATTGTAGCTTTGTTTTATTTCAATAACCACATTCATTTTAAATGCAGTAATGTGAGTAATAAACTGACTCCATTGTGAGTTAGCAGTTGGTTCAAACAATTTAACAACAAATGCTGGATTGTAAATAAATATACAACTATGGGGAGAATAGGAAAACCAGGTTTTTATGCTGGATTATAATAATAATAATAATAATAATAATAATAATAATAATAATAATAATAATAATAGCATCAGCAATAAAACAAACTTAAATTAGATGGATGCAGTAATTGTCTTCAATGCAGTAATATGCAATTAAAACCAAGATTAACTGAGATAAAAAAAAAAAGAAATCTCAATTACTTTTGCTCTGTGCAAGTTGGTGTTACTCAGTAGAGTGAAAATTGTGTCGATATCAATTCTCTAAAAATGGTATAAGATGTAGTGTTATCTTGATGAAGTCTTAAATGGAGTTATTAAAGCTTCCTTGTGAATTTTTTATATATATTTTTTGGCCAACTTTAATTTGCTAAAAGCATTCACTATAGAACCTGAACTATGGCCCAATATAACAATAATATAATATCTTTATAGTGGACCACCATCACACAACGCTTTACAGAGGTAGGTTGTGAACTGTGCATTATATGCAGAATCACTTACAATAGGCTACTGGTTTGAAATTTAATTTGCAGGATGGAGCACGAGGAGATTAAGTGACTTGCTCAGGGTCACACAGAGGTGGGATTTAAACTGGTGATATTGTGGTTACAAGCCCTGGACTTTAACCACTGCACCACACTCCTTTGACATGAAATCATGTGGCTTATTTAGGTTTCAGCTCTATAGAAAGTATAGTTTTCAAACCTACTCCAAACCTACATTAGCACCATTTTTTTTTTTTTCAGAAAGGAAAAACTTAACAAACTAGAAATGTTCAACCCAGTCGTTCAATTCCAAGGTTTGTATGTATTTTCAAAACACTAATTCTCAAAACCTATGGGTAAATTAAACAATAAATAAATAAACAATTAAAATCTTATGAGAGTATTATTCATAAAACATAATTGCCCATTATTTGTTTTTCTGTGCTTAAATGCAGCCTATTGTTTGCCAAGAGGTTTAGCAACGCTTCATGGATTGCTTTACCCCCTATTAGTATGTCCCTCGGGTGTAGAGGATACTACTAGCAATGTTTGCAGATGTATCTGCACAGCAAACAGTTTCAATGTATGCAAATTAGAATACTTTGTGCTGAGAGCTTTCTCCTCCATCTATCATGTGAACAAGTTAATTGGGTAATTCATCTCCCATATTGTGTGTGCTCCTCTTCTTGTTGTTGGTTGCTATGGGGGAAATTGCCTTCAATAAGATTTCTACCCCACCCAGGGGAAAGCAGATGCTGCTACCAAATTGGCAATGTGTTCCCATTGCATATCCACAGGGCAAGTGCTGCAGTGATATGTGTTATGGTCTCAGTGTTTGTAAACTTCTTCCACAAGTTTCCAACCCTTTGAAATAAAGTAAAACATAAGTGTGTATGTTCATTACATAATTTAAAAGGCTGGTATATGCTACCTTGCATGACATTACTGAAAGATAATCTTCACATTGGAGATTAGAATTAAATCATCTTGGAGAATTGTGCCAGAACTTTGTTTTCAGTTGGAACTTTCATGTAAAGTAACTAAAAGAAAAACCAACGATACAGTATATTCAGTATATTCCAATTGTTATGCTTGCCAAATGATCATCAATGACAATGCAACAGTTCTGTGATAGGTGGCACTGGTAACAGCTTTCTGTTTTTACACTGTAACACACTGGTATTAGAATCACATCCTATGGTATTTTTTTCTGAATACGTAAATACAGCAGAACAGTGGAATCTCATACACTATGCATTTGAGCTTTAACAGTTCAAATCTGTTAAGTGGAAGTCTACAGTTTTACCTTTACAATACACTTAAGTGGGTGTTTTCTTAAAATGATTCTGCCAATTTAATGTTGCATTAAAGTGGAAGGGCTCCAATTGCTTATTAAAAAATAAAATAAATAAATAAAATAAATAAATAAAATAATAAATAAATAATAATAATAATAATAATAATAATAATAATTGTTATTTCATAGCACTCCATGTGCTGAGCAATCTCTTTATGTTGTAAAGGTATGTTCTCTGCATTGGTTAGCAAAGTGGATTAGAAATATGGATAACTAAATGGCCGTTTAGCACCCAGGTATTGATCTCAGAATAATGTCACTGTCATTACAGCTTGTTCCTGAGTTTTCCTAAGGGATAACCAATTCCATCACAGTGCTATTGCGCTAACAAGTTTGCACTTGTAGTACAACATGATTGGCAGAGGTTGAAATTCACTAGGGAATATATCATATCAGTAATGTACTTTAACTTTTCTATTTCAATATTTCTATGCTGTACTGCATTGTTATACTTAGGTGCTGGGATTCCCATTCACAATGCCTGTGATGTGACGTTGTTTGCCTATGATATAGTGTACTGTCTTTTAATTTTTCCATTCTGCCATTCTGTAGACATTGTAATACATTACTGCATGCAGCCTTTGTTTTTTTTTTATTTTTTATGGAGAGCTAATTCCATTGCACAGTGACCTGCTAATGCACGTGTTGACCCATTTCATTTATAACTTTGCTGTTTCAGCACCCCGTCATTGCCACTGGCTCAGTGTTTTCTAACAACTCGCTTATACTACTTTACTGCCATGGCTTTTGATTATGGTTTACACATGGTCGCAGGCAAAACCTTAGGGTATGCATATTAGTAGATTAGGGTGGCATTTAGATATAACCTCTTGTATTGTATTGTAACCTTATACTGTATGCAACCATGTCAAAAATACCATAGTATTCTACAGCATATAGAATACCATTAACTGAGTATACAGAACATATTACACAGTATATAACTTGCAGTCTGCTTGGTATACAATAACTATTACAATGCAACTAATAAAAACATCAACAAAAACTGTGTCAATTACACAAAGTTATTGTGTTTAATGGATTACCATTTATTTGTATCATTGAGCCTTTCAAATATATACTGGTGTACTGGTGAATCGTTACGTAACAGAAAGGGAAAACATAGACTAGGTGTTCACTATGTATGAAAGGTGGATTATTTTAGGATTATTTTATTATCTTTTGCCTGCAAGTCAATATGAAAATGATACCATGGCCTTGCATACTAGCTAATAGAATAAGCAGGCTTGAATGAAAAGCCTTGGGCTAGGGTAGAAGCATATTATTTTACTGTATCCAAACATGTATACATGACTAGATATTGTTATATACTCATGAAGCAGATCCAAACCCCTCCATAACTTATGTTAACCTAAAACCAACCAATCCTGCTCTGAATTATGGGTGTAGGCAGCTATGCCCTTTTTCATTCATGACCAGAACATAGTCTGTCAAACAATGAGGTTAGGGCAAATAAAAAAGGTTGCTTGGTCTGTGACAATAACAGAAAGGACTGGACTACAGAGGTCTTGTTGTTCTTTCTATTTCCCAGTGGAGTTCACAGTGTAGGATATGCATTTTGTGAGCTATTTAGAAACAGGCCCTAAAACAACGATGTTTATTAATATAAAACTGTAGTATTATTTTTATTATTTTTGAAATACCATAACGGTTACATTCACCAATATTTATTGTTCTCCACAGCTTATTTATGTATTATCATTTTTTGATTATTTTTACCCCTTTTCAGGGCTATAAGCAGAGCTGCCATCCTACCGAGGTCACACTGAGGTTTCCAGCTATAGCTGGCAGTATTTATATGACTGCTTGGTATTGACTATTCAACCTCCAAATCTAGGTTACACAGCAAACCAACAGAGAAAATTAAGGAGTCTTTTGTACTTTAGTATAATTTTAACATGAGAATTGACATTTATGATGCAAAAAACCAACAGAGGACACAACCTAGGTGTACTCATAGCTAGTTACGGCCATGACCCTGTTTATCCCATTCAATTTAAAATGCCAAATTCAAATAGTTGACTCACCCGTGTAAAATACTAATAAGGAACTGATGTTACCAAGCTGCTGGTTGCCTCTTGATGAGGAGTGGTCCCTGGAGCGAGATGAGACAAAGTAGTGCACACTATAGCAGAACAGGTTATTCCAAAGGAACCTCTGAGTCCGCAGAATTTAAACATATGCTTGCATTACTCTTCCTGAACTTGAAACTATTAGCAAACTAGGGATGTAGTGTTCAATGTTTTATGAAACAGCAGACAACTAGAACAGTAAAAGGTCAAGGTTGTCTTTTTTCAAAGACCTGTTGCGGTTCTAGTGACAGTGGATCTAAATATATCAAGAGCATGACCTAAATGGAACCCTAACCATACATTTCCCATTAGGCCATATCTGCTTCATTACCCCACTTTGTGCTAATTTAATCTGAAAACGACACTACACCATGGTGAACCTGTCGATTGCAGGGGAGTACACTGGTGCAGCATGAAAGAGAGACATTAGGGATAATGCAGCCTTCCTTGTGACTGGAGGAGAGGACCAGAAGACAGAGCGAACGTGTTGAATAATGACATGGGAGAGGAATAGGAGATGTTCAGCATGGGTACGCCTCAGGCATTATCAGAGAAAAGGGAGGGAGGGAAAGAGAGAAATCTTTGCTGATAAGGGAGAATGTACCACTAAAGCCTAAATAAAGCAGTATCGGGGCAGCCATCACAAAGCAATATGGAAAGAGGAAGCAGCCACTGGGATATCAGCCAACTGATAGCTCTAATGTTGCCTGACTCAGGGGTAATGAGGCTCCTTATCTCTCCATGATGGCCATTGCATTTAGAGTCGAGTTTTGTGGCCTCTTAGCGGCCTTTAAATGATAATGAAAAAAACAGAGACAAAGAGAGGAGTGAAGCTGTTTTGTGTTTGTTTGATTTGCTCTCCCTGTGGTCGCAGAAAGCCTGTATGTGCGTGACAGGGCCAGTAGTTACAGTGCACGCCTGAATGGTGTTGTTGAGCTAGCAACAACATCAGCTGTGTGCCAGCTGTCCGTCGGGGCTCTGAAGCATCAAGCATGGCTCTCCCTTGAGATTGATGGTAAGCCTCCCATTTGGTCCATTCCTTATACTGGCCAGCACGGCTCCTGTCTTAGTAATGCCCTGTAACACACTCTACTGCCAGACTGTCTTGGTCTTCTTGATTCCTCTGCTGTTGAGCTATGGCTTCTATAGTCCAAGCTTACAACAATGTCATTGAAAGCATAGGGCTAGGAACTGTGTTGGGAAACATGTGGTTAAAATACAGAATTAGACCAAGTAGATATGTCTGTATGACCTTGTGTTACCTCAGGGGGTCCATGTCATTCATGCACCTCAAGGTCAATAGTTTGTCATATTTAGGATATAGCTAGAAACCAAGCTGTAGCAGTAACCTGATCTTACTGTACAGTGCCAAATCACAGGCTTGAACAGCTATAGAAAGACATGAGCTTTACTGTTGTTTTTTTTATAGAACAGGATAAAAACAGATGAATTTAAAAACTCTTTAGTTGATAGTAGGTGTCAGGGGAATTGAAGTCCTAACCTTGTAAGTGCACTCAATCAAAGATTTTTTTTTCCCCTACTATTTAAAAAAAAAAAAAAAAAATATATATATATATATATATATATATATTATATATATATATATATATATATAAAAATATGATTATATATATATGTTTTTAATAATTATTAATTCACCTTTGTAATGGTTTCATTGCCTGTTAGTGTTTGTCACATTCTTGCATATATTGACTCTTGTGCGAAGGCTGAATGTTGAGTTACCCCAGACAATTCCAAAACTAAATGGATTGTATTTATTTCAGGAGGCTGTGTGGTCCAGTTGTTAAAGAAGTAAGCTTGTAACAGGAGGTCCCCGATTCAAATCCCAGCTCAGCCACTGACTCACTTGTGTGACCCTGAGCAAGTCACTTAACCTCCCTGTGGTCCGTCTTTGGGGTGAGACGTTGTTGTAAGTGACTCTGCAGCTGATGCATAGTTCACAAACCCTTGTCTTGTATCTTCTAAAGTGCTTTGTGATGGTGGGCCACTATGAAAGGTGCTATACAAAAATAAAGATTGTTGTTGATTGTTATTTAGAGTAGCTGCATTGGAATTTGAGGCCCCCACAAAACAATAAGAAAGCAAATTATCAATTTGGATGTAACCAGTTCTGAAGGCTTACAGCTCTAGACCAGATCATTCCTCAACAAGTACAGATTAATTCCTATGCTCCATGAATTCAAGCACCAAGCAGAAGCATAGCTTTTAATCAAGTTTCTGAATCTCTTCAAGCTGTGGTGTGTCCATATTCAGTGGCTCAAGATAAAAATAAAAGCATCTACTTCTGTGCAAAATCGTGGTTATTTATGATTATTCAGGGGTGTCTGTGCATTAGTTAAAACATCTGTCAGGCTCAGTAAATGTAAGTTGTAATTACATAAATTGCTTTGACTTTAAGTGTCATAAATGACTCACAATATCGCCAGTGCTCCAGATAATTGATTACAAAACAGCTGGTAAAACCCAATTGCAGGAATGAATCTCGTTTACAATAAACCGCTGTGATATGTATTACAATGTGGAGCGTAATTTCTAAACAATGATATTTACATGGCACTTATAGACCAACGTATGTCTAAACACTTTAATGATATTACATTTTTTTAAATTGAGTGGATTGTGAGTAAATTAATGATATAATTGTGTTCCTATTCTATTGGGTAATTATGAACAAAATGGAATTTGCTTTTTTTGTTTTAGAACAGAGATTTATACCCAAGTCACTCTCCTTAAATAATACGTGAGCGTCAAGTATTGAAAAAGTAATAGTGAATGAAGTGAATTGTTTCAGTGTGTGTTGATTGGGAAATATTTGAAGAAGTGCTAATCGGTTACAAATGCCTAAGATGCTACATGCTTAGTAGATCAGATTGGCATTTTGAGTGCTATTGCATGTATTAAAAGTCTAAGGACCTCATTCACTAAACGTCAGTAAATGACCAGAATTACCGCATGGCAGGGGGAAGCCACACCGTGTGCAAAAATGAAAAAGCGGTAGTTCTGTTCACTCAGCTAATTGTACGCACAAATAAAGTGAGATAAATGATTCGTTTGCAAGTTGTCACAAGGCACGGAATTATACATGAAGTTTACACACAGTACTATAGTATATATATATATGTGTGTGTGTGTGTGTGTGTGTGTGTGTGTGTGTGTTGTGTGTGTGTGTGTGTGTGTGTGTGTGTGTGTGTGTGTGTGTGTGTGTGTGTGTGTGTGTGTGTGTGTGTGTGTGTGTGTGTGTGTGTGTAGATAGATAGTCTGGGGGGGCAGGGTCTTGTCCCAAATCACAGCGTCCTGCAAGACAGTCAAAGCAGAGAAAGTAATTGTTAATGGAGCATTTAACTCTTCATATCAAATAAATATGTTTGTTCAACTTAATCTCCCTCTGATTCATTTTGTTATATTAATCAAAAGACAGCAAAGCACTCGCTCAGTAAGTTCACTATTTACATTTCAAAAGGTGTTTGGCAAAACGTTACTTTAACATTAGATGACATTTGATTGCTTGCATTTATGACTGCACCTCAGCACTCTGTGTACATTCATTTATTGGACATTCACATTTATTTTGTACATTTTAAAGCCATTTTGAGCATAGCCTACTTAAATAACACAAATACATGGTGACTATATAAAAGTATTAACATAGCCAAAAGTGTTGCATATACACCTGCCTTGTAATCTTCATATATCCCAGACTGTCTGAGGATGTACGAGTACATTGTAACATTGGAACTCAAGTCACTATTGAAAAATATGAAATCTTTAAAAATTAAACAAACTTTAATTGTTTAAAATGATCTGTGTTCATTGCAAAAAAAAAAGTAACAAGCAGATAAAATAGATTCTTTAAAAACAACCTTGAATGACATATTCAGCAACATTTTTGAGTTTTGTAAACGTTGACACACTAAAGACAATGACCGTGTAATTCCCATGGCCTATTTTTGCGGCCTTTAATCCTAAAATATTAAACACGGTAGAAATGTTAATTGCAAATCTGAAATGACAAAACCAAAACTTTTTTGTTTTTCTTTATAAAAACAGAAAAAAAGTTTTAATGAAATTTTAAAACCAGATACCATCAAAATATTAGTAAATGATATAACATCATATATGCCACTGGAGCCTATCAACCTAAAAAAAATAATATTTAAAAAAAAAACAACTTTGTATACGACTAAGCATAGACGTAAACAGCTAGTGTTTCAGTTGAAATCAATGCCATTCTCCATAAGTGTCTTAATGATGCAATGTAACTACTAAGTAAGCAGTAGGATCTTCAAAATTAGCAGTTGTAAAGCTCTGTGGTATCAAAATAATGTACAAAACACAGTTGCCTTGATCATCAGTTGCCTTGTCCAATACAGCAAACAGACTCAATCATTCATTTTGACATTTAAATATTCTTCATGTGCTGCATACCCTTTAGGGAGATCCCTCGAGTGTGTCACTGTTAGGCAATGCTTCACAATTGGGGATTTTTTTCATTAAAAAAATGTGGAATATTTTATTGACCAACCGTTGTGTCAGTATGTTCATTGCACTAAGGCTTCCAGTAATTCAAACATGTTGGCATTATTTGTTTCACCACTTTGTGTGCTCTTTTTAAACAATCCTGTGATTGTGACCTGCTTGCTCGGTAATTGTTCAGCCTGATCTTCAAGTTTGATTTTCTTGTTTTTGTGCACTGCACTGTCAAGATGCTTGTCAATAGTATCTTTTCTTAGATGATCCAAAGACACATTACAAGTTGAGCAAAACAGAATCCCACCATCTACATGCAACGTCCACTTTGCGTAGCTCTGAACGCGATCTTCTTTTGAAATAAATTGATTTGTCAGCTGTCTGCATTTTTTATGTTAATCATACACAGCAAGCTAATAAATCAGCACTATTTAAACAACCATTTTAAACTTCCTGCCTCTGACTCGCATGTTACGTCATTTTGCAGTATGAGGAATTCACCAATCATGAAGACAGTGTTTGTTTGACCCCATTGCCGTAGTAACCAAATGCACAGCATTGATGCCAGACCATGTACAGCTACTGTAGCACTGCTTCTACTATGAAATGAACAGGGGAGGTGAACAGAAATGTAAAATTCTGTAAGGAAAATAAAATGCATATTTTTCACGGTAGGCAGTCAAATACATGATTTCTGTGACATTCGTGTTATTGTGAATTTTCTGGGGCCCTACATATAAGGCTAGTATCTTCTGTGCTCAATCTGTATCTAGTTATTACCTCCTCCTCACACAGCCCTAGTAACGCCTGCCTGGTCCATAATACTCTCCCCCTCTCTTCTTCACGCTCTCCTGTGCAGCTCTTCTGCTGGTTCTGTGACACCGCCTGGTTTGAATAAGCCATACACTTAACACACGCAGAGGCACTTGGTTTAGCAAGTAAATATAGTTTTCATATCAAACACCTCCCTCGCGGAATTAGGGGAAACAATTTAAATACATTTCCATAAATGAACATTATTAATTGTATTTAAATGACTCACACGCAGTACCTCTGCACGCACAATTCATTCCGCTGTTTAGTACAAGAAGTAATAGAGGGCATAGAGCAACTACCCCTCCCCATAAACAACAAACACAAGCACCAGTTAAAATATACACTAAACACAGGAAGAGAGATGGCCTGAACTGTCCAGGTCAGAAGTACCCCATGTTATGATCAGTTATGTTTTGCAAACGTTTCTTTTTTTCCGTTCAAGGTCACCCCTAATTTGTAATTTAACTACGGTTTTAGACTGGTGGCTTAAATTGAAGAATCTGTCTAAATGGTTACAATCAAGAAATACTTCCCACCCTACTATACAAATGGGACACCTGCAACACTTTAAATTATGCATTTTAGCTAATCCTCAACCTCCTTCCACGTGCAACCCAACTTGTGAAAGGCAATGTGGGTTTATTTTCTTGTGACAAAAGATCTTGTCCTCTACTCCACCTGCAGGCAGTACATAGGGTAATAGAATCTGAATTAGCGTAACTGGTCACAGGTTGTGGTGAAACACTACTGGTGTCCCATTGCTTCCCAGAACCTCCCAAAGTCCTCTCCATGCTCGCGCCTGGCATCTCATTAGTATGCACAGCTCAAAGCATGCTTTTACATAGTAATTGGATCATTGAAATGGCTGCAAACCTTGTGAATCTACAAAGCCCACGTGGTGATTAGATACTGCCTGTTCATCCTGATGGGCCTTGAAAATTTTCCCTGCTGTGAAAAACTAATTTTCTGCAGGGAGAATTTATTAAATAAGAAATCCGGAAGCCACTTTACCTTTTTAAATATAAGCAGAGGAATCGAAAATATTTCTCTTGACTTTGATGTATGCACTTAGTGGCTCTTTTATTTCATTTTCTTTTATTATCTGTTGCGTTCAATGCAAATTTCAGTATGTCTTCGTAGCTTGGGCTTGCGGAGGTGTAGAGAAGTTTGGATCATTGGATATTACTTTTTTTTTTGTATAATTTACCAGACGGGTTTTCACCGAAAAATAAAGTCAGGTAGGAATGAGCAATGACAGTTGTTGATTTAAATTTTGTTTGTTTTTTTAGCGGGAAACTTTCACACTGACTGTTATGTTGGTAAGTCTTTAAGTATGAAGTTATCTGGGGGATTATTTCAAGTTACACAGAGCTTCAACAGCAGTATAACCTAACCTTAGCATGTAGCAATATTTTTAAGCTTTATCTTACACATTTTCATTAATAAACTTTTTTCCCTGTTTTTTCCCTGTTTTTTCTGTCCATCCCACCATATTAGGAAAATAGAAAAATGTACAAAAAGAACAATGATAACTCTTCTCCTGAGTATTTTGTAGCTAGTGTTATGAATAATTGGTGTGTATTTTAAGTCTGTCGCTCTCCATCTGTCGCTCTCCATTTCCAACTGTGCCCTCTAGCCCTGGTATCAGTGCCTGGCTTGAAATATTAGAGTTAACTTTTACAATGTTAAACACCTCAATTGCGTTTATAGCATTTATACCTCTTCAATGCTGCAGGGACCAACATTTACACCTTGGCTTTACAATCTTATGTAAGTATTTTTCTGAAATTTTTTACCAACTGATAATAGACCTAGGGCCCTTATTTAGGAAACTAACAACAATCTAGATTCTTTACATAGTCTACACATTCATCTGTTATGTTCAAAATATGTGTCTTATTTATTCAGTTATGTAATTTTAGTATTCATTTTCTGGTGAAGAAAATTCCTCAAGCGAAGATATATCTGACCAGTTGGTTTTAACTCATGATTATGCTCATGTTTTTGGCCTTCTCTCAATGTTGAGAAGATCACTGTGCTTGTAGCTACTGTAGTGCTCACGTTTTTGCTTGGTTTGCAACACAGCATAAGCCATGGATGTTATAGATTTGATTGTTGCCAGATAACTCTACAACTGTGACAAATGAGAACATCAGAATTTCATCCCCCTTCATTCCATCTACAACTTCATCCTGAAATCTATTTTTTTTTTCTTCCAGACACCATTTTCAAAGAAGTTATCTAAATCATGTTCAATTTTTAAAAGAAGGAATGAGACAGTCCTCAACTGTCGGAGGCAATTTAAACATAATAGATATCTCAATTGGAAAAGATGGACCAGATCTCTCTGAAGTAGCACTTGAAAATAGCGCATTATTTTGCCTACATGCTGTAGCGTATGTGGTAGCATAAATAAAATAAAAAAGATACTGAAGCAATGGTGCTTTTTATATCATTCACTTTCGTTAACAGTCTAATTCACAACTGCCCTTAAGGATTTTTTCATTTTGATTTGATTTTGTCTCATATGTTTTACTCATTGAAAGGGAGAGGAAGAAATGTAGCAACAATGTCACTTTGACCAGGATGGCATGTGTGGTGACATCAGACCAGGATGTATAATGGACACAGATTGATGAGTGAAGTTCTGCTGCACAGATTTATTATAAATAAAGGTTTTAAACAAAAAACAAAATGCTTATCCCAAAACAGTGGCCGTTCTCTCCTCACCGAACACCCAATCCAGAGTTAGAAATGCGTGCTGTTTTTATCTACAGCCTTGCTAATTAATCATTCAATTAGCAGTCTGCATGTGAACTAGTTGTGCAGTCCCTGTGCCCACATACAAATACACCCTTTGCTCTGCACGTAAAGTGACTGTTCAATCCCCGTGCCTAAAAACAAATACATTTTAAATCACCCGTGCTGAATAACCCACATTCCGTGCACCACTACATACATACATATAAACAATAACAATAATAGGGGGGTACCCTACCACAGTTACTCAAAAAATACTAATTAAAATTGCAGGGATGTGGCCATTCAGTGTCAGTATTACTTCAAGGTCAAGTCTGTGCAGCCTTGGAACGTGGGTGTTTTAGATGTCATTCACACCCCTTTCTTTTACAATGTGAAAAAAGGACACAAAGTGCAAAAATAGTTTTGGTTGGTTTTGAAATAGTCATAACATTTTAGAGGACAATTTAACCATATTGTGGACACCTCTCCCTAAAGTTACTGCATAGCAGCTATGCAATTCTACACTGCCTACTCAGAAGGAAGGCAGAGGTTGTGTCACGCTCTCGCCTCCTGTCATTAGCAGTCTCAGAACCAAAACTCACTCACAATCACTCCACGTTCTTTTTGGGGTTTAAAGGATTAGACAGGCGCTTCAGCAGAAACTGAGAACATTTGAGCAGATTTTTACATTTAGATGGACGTTCTCATCTCTGCTGCAGTGCCGCACAGGGAATTGATCCCTGGGGGATTAAGACATTCTCAGGGAGGAGTGGCCTGTAATACGTGGTTGTTGAAATTGTTTTCTTTCATCCTTTTTTTTTTTATTTTGAATGCCTGTGGCTATGATACACTATCAAAGACAGTGCTGACATTACTTTAACTTCTTGTTGGATTATAACAACTCCTCAACAAGACCCACCTGCACCCCACGTGATCACAAAGGTGCATTAGGATAGTTAAAAAATTTGCCCTTCCATTGAGGGTACTGAGTTTCTTCTGAAGAATGAAATACCCTACCCTATGTAAAGGTCAAATAAGTGAAACCTTTGAATAATTTTTAAATGGTACACCTGACATCCCTTCACAGTCTCATGCGACCTTCTGGCAAACAGACTTTCCTGCTGATTTGCAACTGCTGATTAAATTTAAAACAATAAGCAGGACAAAATCCAGTTGCAAACCATTTAAAATGATTATTGTAGGGATAATACTAACTGCTACATATATAATTATTTAATCGCATCAGATCTCTTTCCTTCTACTTGTATGACTCAACTTATTTCTGAATATCTCTGTTTTCCTCCCCCCTTCTCCTTCTTTCTTTTTTTCTGTTTGTCTTTTGTGTCCTGTCTCTAAGCCTGCAAGGGAATACAGGCTGACTCCCTGCCACTTGTGTTCTCTCCCTTTGTGTCTCCCTGTCCTCCACTACCCCAGTCATTATGCGGTTGTTATTCCTGACTTGGCTGTCAGGTTTTGGCACATTCCTTCTGCTGCATACCTTGTTTGTCTTTTGCCTGGGGGGTGGGGGTTGAGATGCGAGTCATTTCTTTTAGGTCAGAGGCTCATCTTGTTTCTCTCTGAGAGGTTGGATTACTAACCACATGAGAATGCACTTTGTGTGCCAGGCTCCAGTAAGGTCACATTGTCAAGACACACGTGCCATTTTGTCCTATTTGTTTGTTTGTTAACTCTTTCTGGTCTGGGTGATTAACGATGCAGAGAGACCTTTCAGGGACTATTGTGTAATAATATTGTTATAAATATTAATTTTCAGTTCCTTCCTCGGTTCCCATTTGATATAAAAACAAACATTTATCCAAATTCGGTATACTTTTTTTTTTCCTAATTTGACCATGTTTATTACAGAGCTGAATATAACTCTGGGTTTTGGTTCAGCACCGCTCTAAGAACCATTGTTTGGCCAATGCTGGCTCCAAAGGTTCTGGGATTTGGGTTTTGTTTTCCTGTACATTCTTTAACTTTAGTCATTGAATATCCACTGTCCCAATAAAAGTATGGGAATATAAATACAGTATCTTTACATTAAACACAGTGTTTTTAGTAAGGAGGACCCGAAGAACTTTTCAACTTGGCATTATGACCAGATAATTCACTTTTTGGGCTAATTAGCTGCCTTTGGCTGTGCTTCTTGGCACACCGCTGTGGCCAATTATCTGACTGTAATGCCTGCTTCGTTAAGTCGTATTGCCCAATTAAACATTTCTGCTCATTAAATAGCAAAAAAATAAAACAGGTCATGGACATTCTAACTAATGGTCTTGGGTTCAATGAATAATGTGGTTGTATTTCACGTTATATATTATGTCTGTGTTCCTAGTGTATATTTATTTAGTGCTTTTGGACTTGGTAGCATATTTTTAAAGGTGTACATTCTGATTTAAAAAGCATTCTTACACATTTCACATTTAAGGCATGTGTTACCCTATAGAAAATACCATATATTTGAATTGCCCATTTTACTGTTTTCAAATTGATTAATTAACCTGTAATCATGCAGTTGCAAATGCGTTGACCCACCACCTGCTCTTATTGGATGAAGGAGGTATAGGGCTAATTTATTGCTCATAATATGGAATTACAGCAGTCACGGTTACTAAAATTTGGTCTCCACTTGGGCCTGTGGTTTTATGTTTTATGTATTTCAGTTGTAATTTGTATCACCTTCCATGTTATTGTCATACTGTATGCTTCCTTTAAAAATGTATGCTACTTGTTTGTCATTTCCAGAACCACAAGTAAAAATAAAGTGAGAAAAATAAAATCTATTAAGTAGCCAATGTCTATTTGCAGGTTCATTAGTTGATTTAAATTTAAATTTAATTAAAATTAGTAAATGAATGAATAAATACAAAGCTATTTGTATGCAATTTGTCTTTCATGGGAACTAATACCATCAGTTCAATTTGTATTTAGCTCCTGGAGCAGACCCCTGCAAAGCAATTACACATGTGCAAGCTTCTAAAGCACTGTTATAAAATATTAGCAAGGGGATTGGTAGGGTTTGCACTGTTGACTTTTCTACACAGCAAGCTAATGAACGTTGTTGTCAGGTGGCTCTGTCTCAAGTGATGTCTCTCTGTGAGTGGACAGCAGGAAGCTCTGGTTCATTGGTCTTGCCTCTTATAGATAGTATAATATAGATTTCAGCACTGTTCCATGTTAAAGATAGTATTTATCAGCTCTTGTTCATATGTATCAAAATCTTGCATTCAAATTACAATGCTTTTATTGCAGCCATCACAGTGCAATCATAGCTAGTTTAATCCAGTATTCATACTGCTGGTATTGAGTAAAGCAGGCAACAAATTGTCCTACCAACTAACATCACACACCAGGATTTTGAATACAAATGAAATAGAGCCAACACTGTCAAAATTACATAACCCTGTGTCTGTGGCCTGGCCTTGGGACCGTATCCCCATTAACTCAGTGTTGGCTCCCTCTTTTTTGCTTAGCTAACAGTTGGTGACCCACCTGCTGTGGGCAGTGTTGCAGAAAGGTGAGCAGGACCTTCACAAGCAGGCAGGCCAGCGAGTGATGGATGGATTCTCTCACTGACAGAGCTGCTCAAAGAGAACGGGGTGGGGGGGTGGGAGAGGAAAGGTGAAGTGACAAAAGAGACAAAAGGAACAGAGAGGAGTGGAACAATGCGATGGTGCTGTACTGCATGTGATGCCATCTTGTGTGTAAAACATGGTATGAGAATGGACCCTTTTTTTAAAATCTGTTACTGACACTTCCATTGAAGTTGATCACTAGCCCTTTATAATTATAATTTCAATCACATCTTGCATTATCTTGCTACTGCAAAAATTGTAAAATCTGTATTAACATTTAGTGCACACAATAATGACTTAAAACTTTACTCGGCACTCTCAGTGGCATGGAAGTTTGGTATCACATTGAAGGTTACACCACTCTGTGGGGCATCTTGCATATTACTGTCTTGAAGAGGGAATAATTAACTATTCAGATATGAAGTAAACAGCCATCCATGTCCAACCCCATAGATACTATGTTGTAGTAGCAGAGAGGCCTTGCATAATAAAATCACTGGTATATATTGGAAGAGTGGACCCTTACCTATTCAAGTAAAGCATGCAAAAAGTACCACCCCAAAGCACCACAAACCATTTGATGTATATGCCCACACATATTTCTCTTTGTGACTGCGGTAAGGGAAAAAAGATTGAAAGGTAAAACCATCAGCTGTCACGCAAATACACCCGGAATCCCTTCAGTAATTGCCCATGCCCTAGCAAGGAGATCCTGCTGAAAATGTTGATAGCGAGTGCACCAGGCATGAGCTATTGTCTTATCAGAGATACATGTCAACCTCATTATAGCACTGGGGGTTCAGCGTTTACAGTGAATTTACAAGGAGTCTGCTGTAATGAAGGGTATTGTTATGGGGGTTAAGCAGCACAAGCCTAACATCATATGTTCTCTTAAAACAGGCATAAGAAGACAGGGTGCTGTTGTCTTTCTTGAATGTTAGTGAATAGGGTAGAAGAACTGATGTTTATAAAACTGGGTCGAGGCAACGCTTTCTGGGTTCAGTACAAGGAATTCTTTATTTGGCAGTGCTGAACTTCTGATTAAAGGATGGACCAACTCCAGGAGGAGCAATCCATAAGGTTTAGACCTAGTGAATTCCAGGGTTATTTTCTTTCTGTGCCTCCATGTTATTGTCCTTTTTTTCCCCTAATAACTGTTTCCTGCCAAGTTGCTGAAAGTGGCCCACTTATATTAAGGTAAAGGAGACTCGGTTATTGGTTTTTAAATTGAAAAAAAAAGTCTCTTTTAAAACTTTTATTTCTTTTAAAAAAAAAAAAATCATGCTTCAAAGATTGCATATTTGAATTAAACATACAATGTTTCTGTATCTGTAACTGCTTTGTGCTTATCCTCTTCCTACCTCTCTCTAACAATTGTGTGAAATAATAATGACTAAATTAATTAAAATCTTGAGACACCTTTCAGCACCTTGTGAAGCCTATGCGATGCTGTAGCAATACTGTAATTAAGACAAACAACTGCCCAATCCAATATTAGGTGTAGGTCCTAATAAAGTGGCCATCCCATATTTGTCACTCTGTGATCCATACAGGCAGGCTCTTCAGGGTCTTGATATTCATTGTTTTTTTTTTTGCTTTCATTCTTATGCTTTTGTTGTATTGGTGACAACTACAGGAACAGTTGTTTTCAAATTAGGTAGCTAAGGTAACAGCCTTCTTGGAAGAGTAAAAATATAAATATATATGTTCAAATAATTTTTGATGAAACCACTATACAGTAGATGGATATAATGGATACACATGTATAGAAATCTGCCAGATTTAAGGGTTTTGTTTTTTGCAAGCTTGGCTGCACTGGCGTAGATAAATGACTGGAGCTGTACTGGTGGGTAATGAAAAAGTAGTTAAGGTGACTCTTTTGTCATTGATTATGAGGGTATGGGGGAGGAGGGGGGTGGGCTTACACAGACACTGTGCTCCTTATGTCTGCTGTTGAGGGTGAGGTTTATTCGTTTCACAGGCGGCAGTGACCAACATTTATATCGATGGCTCAGAAAGGCAGTTTATTCCTTGACCTTCTCCAAGAAGGAGAGTTCAAATAAACTCGAAGGGCAGCCAGACGTTGTAAGCTGAATATCAAGACTGTGCCCTGGGATATTCTTTTTTAATTTAGTGTTTATTGCCAGCAGTCTCCTACTGTTCACTTGCTCCATCATAGCAGCAATCCTCATAGATTACTTCTTTACCAGGGAGCAGAGAGAACTGTGTGCTTTTTTTTGCAGTCTCTGGGTACCTGGTTCAAAAGTGTGGTTGGTTCATCTAGCTGCGGTACCTAACCCACAACCTGTCTGTTGTCCTACAAAATTCATATTTTTCAATTTGAGCTTGGAGAATAACAATTTTGCGTAACTGTCTTCTGTTAAGTTTACCATTTCTTAAAGACCCATGATATAGTAAACATTGCAACCACACTTTCAGAGGTGAGTGCAGTTTGAAAAGTGTGCACTATAATACTCAAGACCAATACTAATTGTAGGTTATTCTCCAATCCCCAAATACCTAGATTTATTAATTTTTTTAAATTATTATTATTATCTCTGTGCCATGGAGAGTAGTTATCTGGAGCCACTGGTTATTGTTCTTATTTTTCCTAATAACATCATCCTGTATATTTGCTGAAAATGGCCCACAGGGAACTTTACAGTTATATCAAGGTAAAGTAGACACAGTGATTGCCTTGAAAACATTTAAAATTGACGAGATTTTAAATTGTTTAATTCAAAGATTAACTTGTCACTTGTCACTGTGATACATAAAGCCAAGCTCCCGATATCCAGTCAGGTGTGGAAATTGTTATCTTTTTTTTTTAATGATACATCTGTTTTATTGATGACACATTTCTCTATACTGGTATTTATTGGGTATAGGGTAACTCAGTATTTTTAATTACTATAAACTGAACTCTACTGAGACTGTAGAACTCATTACACTGATTTAACAGAGCCATGTGTCCAGACCTTCTCTTTGTATTAATGAGTTTGGGAGGGGCAGAGCATATGACTGGGCTGGCATTCATGTCGGATGAATGAACAGTTTGTTTTGTGGTGTTATATAATGACAATGAATGACTATGATTTGTGTGGTCATGATATAATGGGGAATGATTCTTGCAGCCTGAACAGCATTGCTACTCGTCAATCTGTGAACATACATATTAAATGGAAAGGAAAGAGCTGTATTTGTGTGCAGAATACTGTGTGTTTGTGTTTATTTAGGGGAGAGGGGCAAGGTCACTGTAGTTCAGCACCCAGTATCTGCACTTAATGCTTTCCCTTCAGGCCCAGGGTCATTTGTATGACATTAAGAAGAGAAGCAGCTGTCTTTTTCTCTCTCTCTCTCTCTCTCTCTCTCTCTCTCTCTCTCTCTCTCTCTCTCTCTCTCTCTCTCTCTCTCTCTCTCTCTCTCTCTCTCTCTCTCTCTCTCTCTCTCTCTCTCCCTCTCTCTCTCACACACACACACACACACACACACACCGCCCAGCCTCTCTCTTCTTTAGTCCTCGGCAATAGGGTAGGTAATTAGAAAGCGAGACAAAAAATAAAATTTAAAAAAAAAACTTGCGGAGAGCTCTGGCCCTTTGTGTTTGCCCACAGAAGTGTAATAATCTGCACAGCACGATGGTACTCCCCTGGAACCGTTAACTTCTGCCTGTCAGTGTGCTGGACATTAGAAAGAGAAGAAAAAAAACTTGAAGGAGGTGACTTAAAAAAAAAAGAGGCAAGAATGATGTATTGTTTGATCTAACAAATCATCAGAGCTGGTGGTGGTACCTTACCCTTGGTAAGAGAAACAGAACAGAGACACATTGAGAGAGAGAGAGTGAGAGAGAGAGAGAGTGGGATACGCGACTGGTTAAACAGGATCCGAAGACAGGTGTCTTGAAGACTCGGCAAGGAATCAGGAGGGGCTTGCTGTCTTTTTTTTTTTTTTTTTTTTTTTTACCCCTCCCTCCTTCGGCGCTTATGGTGAGTTCAATTGTTTTCAGCTTTGAATGGTTTATGAACAGTGATGTGACATGCTTGTTTGGATGACAAGCAAATGGAAGCAGTGGTTAGAGGTTGTTGACTGTAGGGTCCTTGGGATGTCAGCTTGCCCCATTTTAGTATTGCATATGTGTATTTTTTATTTTTATCGTTAGGTTAATATATTTTAAGATATTTTAAGCTATTACCGTAGTTTTTAGTTTTTTTTGCCTTGTCTCGATTTTGAAAACAACGATATGCCAAAATGTAGCAATCTTATCAAAAGTGCTACCCATTTTAGATTCCTTTTTTCCTACAAAAAGAATGATTCCCTTGCAGTGGGAGTTCTGGATTTCTGACGCTATGTAA
Source organism: Polyodon spathula (assembly GCF_017654505.1). NCBI lineage: Eukaryota > Metazoa > Chordata > Actinopteri > Acipenseriformes > Polyodontidae > Polyodon > Polyodon spathula. The sequence goes on from NC_054559.1 coordinate 13,107,631, forward strand.
TACATGGCATTTTGGGCTGATTTGAAAAAGCAGAAGATAGCCATTTCTTACTCACTGTGTTTGAAGTTTCTCAAGCTTAAGTGAAGGTTAAATGAGTGTGACCTGGCATTTGAATAAGGGAATAAGGTTTCATTTTAAACTGTGAGATTGCACACTGATTGATACTTCTAGGAATAAAAATAAATGGAATATCCTATAAACAAAACACTATAGTATCTAGTAGTGATGCCAACAATACACAGCATTATATGTTATTGAAGTATACTGTCCTGTATATTATATAATATTAAAACATATTTTAATTGGTCCTCTCAATTGAAAGTGGGCCACAGCTATCCACTCAGGGATGGTTATTTGAGCCCCTATAGACATGGTGTCAGAAGGAATTCCGGCTGCTAGCAGCAATGGAGCATCTGTCAGTGGGCTTGATGCTAACAAACTGCTTGAAAATGTTGAAAAAGCACAGTAGAATGCCAATCTCTAAAACAGAAAGGGTCTAGCTCTCCTTGTATGTAATTAGGAACTGCTGGCAATTTTAAAAAAATAAAACAAAATTTGTAGTGATGCTACTCTTAATTTCAGATTTACTTTTGACTGCAGTATCACTGGTTTTAGTGGGTGGTGCTACAGATTCCGTACACAATTTATATGCTACAAGGTGTCATTCATAAATATGTCATTTACATTTTTTTTTTTAAGATGCTTAATATATTGTTTTATGTATAATGTGCTAATAGGATAAATTTTACATTATAGTACCATTTGTTTTCAAAATATTTGTAAGATATTGGGGTCGTTTCAATTGTTCACAGATTACATCATTAAAATAGGACTTTTTGCATAACAAGGTTAAGGAAATCCAGCATCTAACAGTGCCTGTATATTTCTGTCTATAGAAATATGCAAAATCTCAGGGAGGGTCCTATATTCCAGATCTAAATTGCAGAGGTATTGTGGTCGATCAATATTGTTGTGGGATCACATTTGAACCTCAACTTAAAAACACTTCAGGTTTCTGTAATTCGGGCTACTGTAGCTCATCTTTTCCTCATCGCTGTACATCGCACACTCCTGTGAGCTTGACCTAGTGTGCTTTCCAGTGGTAGTTTTCTGCAAATGTTTCCATTCCAGGACCACTCAAGAGACTGTCTCAAAAGACACACTTTAATGCAGTCACTGCATCGAGGGACAAGCCTTCTGCATCCACAGTAATGCACATTGTGAATTTACAGACAGCATTCTGCTTTCTCTTTGTTATTGCTGAAAAGTTGCACAACTCTCATACAGTAGGTCTAGTGGATCACCTTAGCACATACATTTGCATGCACTAGGGGAATTTAAAAAAAAATTGGACAGTCAGTGTACAGGTAAAGGTGCTATGAATTCATGGCAAAGTAAGCATGTAAATCAGACACGCATGCGGAAAACAAATCTTATTAGGGACAGAGTTAGCTGACGACTGACCTAAAGGCAAAAACACTGGTACTTTGTATACTCAGGTATGCCTTTCTCTAAACATGGTGTGATAAAGACAGCCAGTGGATTAAGGAGATTCTCTCATGTTTAGTTTACTGTGCAGAAAATCAATGATTCAAGATGACTGTAAACTCTGATTGTGGGAAGTGCATTTACACCGGCACTTGTTGCACTTATGGGGGTCACTTCAATATAGATATATTGGGTATTTCAATCTAAAAATCTGAACAGATGTATGTTTACATGGTAATTGACAAGGACACATAAACTCTGAGCTGGGCAGAGACAGAACATTGGACCTGGACATAGTCCTACTCCTCGTCTGAATTGTTACTTCCATTGCATGTTGAAACAAAGTGAATTCACACACAGAGAAGTTCAGTGTGAGACTGATTTAATACCAATATGATGTGTTTCAGTTACAGTAACTGAGGCCTAATTAGAAATTGAAACTAGATAATTCCTTCTGTTTGGAAAGAACAGCTGTTGTGAACTCAACAGCCCAGATAGAGGACTCAGGTTGAAGTCAGAAGCGGGTATAGAAAGGAACAGAAACGTGCTTTCTAAGAACAGTATCTGCAGCATAGCCTCTAACTGAATTGTGATGCAAGTTCATCTGGGGCTGCGTGGTTAAAAATGTGCATGGTTGGGCTGTTGTTTTTTTCTTTTTTACCATCTCTGTGTAATAAACAAATGGCTCTCTGTGCTTCAATTGGCTGACCGTAAGCATTACAAATAAAGAATAACTTTAGAGGAATGCCTTAAATTCTTAAATGCATGATACTGTCCCTGCACTATCACAACTGTGTCAGTGATCCCAGTTTTAGCAAGGGCTAATTTATCATTACATTTTTCCCTCCTCAATGACCTCTTTTGCTCAAAGTATGCTGTAACTTAATTAATTATTAATCTAGTGAATCAACAATGTAGGTACTACAAATGACCCTTCTATCTTTTTAAAGGATTACTGAGAAAGAGTATTTTTAGTTACACCAAGGGCAGATGAGAAGGATGAAGGAAACAGAAGAGGAGAAAAGTGGACTAACTTTCTTATTATGTCGGCAAAATGGTTTAATTAAACAAATGATGGGTGTAGCCACGCAAAGAAGACATCTGGGTTGTCTAAATCTGACAAGCCTTTTACAGAACAGAATTTCCCAAAAGACTTGGAACACAGATTTATATGCAATTAAATGCCATTTTATTGTAGTACAAACATTACAATGGTTCTGGTAATTTACAGTAACAGAGATACATACTAAATAGGGGGCTGGTTATCCCAGTAGGACCTTAAAGGAATGATCACCAAGGCTTTAAAATCAAATGTATATTTATTTTGTTTTTAAACACCCTACTTGTACAGCATGCAACCATCAAGTCTTAAAAAAAAAAACATATCTGTGATTTTTAATCACATGTTGATGGCACATTGTTAAGGTTGTGTGGATAGGGTAAAAATGTGTTTTAACCTGGCATATGCACAACACATTAAAATAGTATTACTTCTGATTATTTACCAACTGTTAATGCAGCTCTTCCTCACCCCCACGGTCTATGTAATATTAATTTAGGTAAGGTAGTCCAGCACTAGTGCTAATTTGGGTCTGTGAAGCCAGTTTATAAACTGCAGCCTCAGTTGCTTATCAGCCTGCTTCCAGTATTGAGCCTGCTTTTTGAAAATGAAAAGTCTTTCTCCACAGGCTCCTGTGCTCCCACTATTACTGTGGAAAATACCTCCAGTCAACCTGATCAAGATGTACACGTTACCCACATTGTCATTAGTATCCTTTAGGTCTCACTGCCCAGCTTCAGCTAAAACTCCCAGTGGTAAAGTTAAATCTTGGCTCTCAATCTACTATTACAGCTGCTGTGCTGATTAAATACACACCCAGCGGCAGGTTGAAAGTAAAACAATGTCAAAACAATTTTGGTCATTTTGCTCATTTTACATTAGAATTCAAATACTGTACAGCTTCTTGGGTCAGTTCTGAAAGGGAATGCAACAGTATGGATTATCCTAACTTTGTCCAGCTGGAGCAATTTAGTACTGGAGTAAATTGCATCAAACTCCATTAGTGTAATGTGCTTTATAAGGACCAGGAGTCCTCAGTTTGCTTCCCCTTCCCTCCCCTAGTGCCCAGATGTTCATACTTCTCTGTGTATATGGCTAATGCAGAATTAATAGATGTTAGGGGATTGGAGCCATGTCGAACAGACACCCTTCTTGGCACTGGTTCAGAATAGCTTAGAGAGAGTGAGAAGCTACAATTGAAGGGCACCCACTGTTTAGACATGTACGAGAGGAAAGAGGTATTCTTAGCATCAGAAGGGACAGTGGAGGACATGCCATGGCTGTGAGGGGACGAGAAGACTAATTAATGAGCCTTTGGGAGCTGGGGACTGGCTCCGTCAGCCTTAAAGTTACACTGCTGATTTTCTCCAGAGGCCCCATTGAACTGTTTTTTTCTTTATGTCCCTGAAATGTTGAAACCTAGTGCTCCACAGCATTAGGCAGTAAATAATCCAATGATAACTCCCACCCGTATCCAGTAATTACTGTACCAAGGTTAAAGAAAGGGAAATTAAAATATCTACTGAAGCCAGCAACCCAACCCTCAAATAAACTTACTTTGGGGGTAATTCAGATGTATGTTAGTAGAAACACTTACAGACAGAATATGTAGTAATTCTTAGTGAAATTAAATTTCTTTATGGGTTACTACAGATTCTAAAAACACATTAAGTACTTCATATTTATGTTATTGTATCAATTTCTCTGTGAACGAGTGGTTTGCAGTGCTGGTGTTGGGTTGATGCAGTGCTCCGGGTTAGACAAACACAAGACAGTTTACAGTTCAAAACAGCTTTATTTCCACTGGGTTGCATGTCAACAACTCTTTAAATAATAGGATGCATGGGCTCTACACAACATCATTCGCTCTCTGTCACAAACCCTCTCTCTTATTTTTCTTTAAGTTCAATCTGTCTTGCTTTTAGAGTGTCAACATTATGCTGTGCTGCTGGTCAATTAATAGGACATTTGTCACCTAAAGGCCAGTGGCACTGTGAATGTCAAACCCCTGGTTCCATAATAAATGTACTTGAAAAACATTCACAGTCAGTTCTTTGTGCTTAATGTATGCAATCAGTGTGTAAAGATTGGTCTTGCCCTTGATTAAAAGCAAGCTTCTGCACAGACTTCTTCTCTTGACCCTAACCTGTCACTGTGTATCATCATCTTCAGTATCTTTATTTAAAAGAAGCAGTTATTCCTTTTTTCATGAGTGAGTGACATTACACAGAATTTCTATGCTGTATGTACATTTCATTACTTTTTTTTATTTTTAAACACAACAGTACATTAAAAAAAAAATTAAATTAGCATTTTCTTTTGTCATATTTAGTATCTGTTTGTGCTTTTTTAAAATTGTATTTGTTTTCTAACATACAGAGAAATACAGAGCAATTCTAGTCACTTTAATGTGCACATTTTAGCATTACTTGATAACTGCTTACTGTAGTAATGAGAGTGTTTCCTACATGCTTGAGTCTGAGTATAAAATACAAATAAACTGCCTGAAAACAGGCTATGAAGAACTTCACCAGAAATATTTTGAACAGAAGTTTGTAAAGCAGGTGGCTGCAGCTGATGGTAGTGACCCTGGTGCCAGCTGCAAGTGCGACAATGACAGGGTGCCAAATGCATCAGGAGGCTGTGTGGTCCAGTGGTTAAAGAGTAAAGGGCTTGTAACCAGGATGTTCCCGGTTCAAATCCCGGCTCATTCACTGACTCACTGTGTGACCCTGAGCAAGTCACTTAACCTCCTTGGGCTCTGTCTTTTGGGTGAGACGTTCTTATAAGTTAATCTGCAGCTGATACATAGTTCACATGCCCTAGTCTCTGCAAGTCACCTTGGATAAAGATGTCTGCTAAATAATCTTATAATAATAATAATAACAACAACAATATCTACCAATTTTTTAGCTTTCTCTCACAAATTGAACCTTCCAATAAGCAACCAATTGGCTGACATTTACTATTCCATATTGACAATTAATTGTGTATGTGAAGACCCAGCCCATACTGTATTACATTCAAGTTTTTCATGTGTTAAAACAAGTTAGAAGGAGGCATGTCTGGACGTGGCAGAACTCGCAGAATATTAAAATTATACCGTCTTTTATTTGCTGCAATCTTTCAGCTCTTGCCCTCTGCAGGCATCAAGAAAACTGGTGGCATAGCTCAATTGCTGTGTACTCCATTAATTTGTGCTGGTCTGGCCTCCCTTCAGGTTGAGCCTGACAGGCATCTGGGGCTGTCATTGTTTTTCAGGGGCCCTGGCTCACATGTCACCCATACAGCGACATTGATTTAAATAAAGACGTATGAATAATGTTCCTAATTAGTGACTGGAACTTGTCATCATTAGTTTGTTTACAAAGGTAGCGCAGGCCTTGACGTGAGCAGATGCCACTGCTGTCGATAGCTTTGCGTGCGGGCATGTGGAGACAATTAGTGGGCTGGGGAAAAGCATCTGCTTTCAAAGCATCTGAAAAACACTTCTCAGGGTTAGCTGGTCTCCTTAAAAGGACACTTTTGACAGTGTCAGTTTTCCTAATTATCTGCTATTTTTTACCTGTTTAACATTCCATTATAAGTGCTCTGTGTGTATCTCTGTTGTATATTCTGCTTTGATCTGCATTTTTTTTCATCATGCTACATATCTGATATACGGTTTTGAGAGACTGCACTGTGTTTCCTTTGACAAGGTATATAAATGACTTTAGCTTTTAATGAGAGGCTCATTGTAAACAAGTACCAATTGCAGCTTTAAATCGGCCTTGCCTTACAAAACATTACACCTCCAATTTAAGCTTATGACCCAGTTAATTGAACTTAGCCGAATACATGTGGGTGATGACCTAGAGAAATAATATAAACACAAGGGCTTAACACCAAAAATTAATTGACGTAAGAGGTTGACCATTTTGACTGTGATTTAGACTGACTTTATTTCTCTTTAGATCTTTATTTTGGACAAATGGTAAAACAATTGTATTGTCAATCAAATGTTTAATGAGCTAATATTAGTACATTCAAACAGCTGGATCCAGTAGTTTATTATCTAAAAATACAGTGTCAGTAATAATGTACAGAATATGGTGACCCCATGGGGTCTACTCACTGGATTAAAATATTAAGTATGTTATCAAAATAGAGCACTTTGGGTTCCATCGTCATGCAAATCAAAAATGGGCTATTTCAATCAGTAAAAATCTGGCAAGCTTCAGAAAGGGTCCTAGTTAAATTATTTAAATGACAATGGTATTTATACCCACCAAGCTTATATCAATTGAATAGACCCCCAGATCTTCTGATTTATTAAAACATTTTTAGCCTCTGCTTCAGTCCCTCTTGTGTCCAGTTATTGCTGTACAATGTGTTGTTTTTATTTAGCTATATACAGCACTAACAGCAGCCCATGACAGGGCACATGTTTTAGACACCATAAGAGATTTACATTCTCTATCACAGCAATCTTTCATAGGAAGTGATTGATTAATGGTTCAATTGTATTTGGCGATTTCACCTGAACAAAGCCACTGGCTTCTCCCACAAATGTTGAACACTGCCAAGAGGCCCATATGGATAACATGTGGACATCTATAGAGTAAATACTTTAGCAGTACGTAAAAGGTCTGAGATCTTACACGACATGGAAGCGTAATATATATATATATATATATATATATATATATATATATATATATATATATATATATATATATATATATATTTATAAATATAATATATATATATAAGTTTGAGGGTTTAGTAATATTGGTTTGTGTAATTTAATATGCTTAATTTTTGTTGGTCAAGTTAGGGTTTAGAAATGTAAAGAAGCCAACAATAACCTAGAACAGTATTTAAGACAAAAAATAAATTGTTCAAGTTTTAATGTATTTAACAAGTACTAAGAGATGGTGACCCCTAGAGGGAGATACTAGATTCAGCCAATAAGGGAGAGATGACTTATGATACCTTTATGTTCAACAGATATCACACAGTGAAGAAGAAGAAAAACAGTGCACTTAGTAAACCGAGTTTAGATGCACTCTGACATTGACAGTTTTAAATCTGATCCCTGAGCTGTGTTCTAAACCTTCCTGTCAAGTCTTCAAAACATAGAGGTTCATTAAAAAAAAAAAAAAAAAAATACACAAATTGTCTAGTAGGTTGTTTAGATGTCGCCAATATGAGAATGATTCCAAAATCTGATACTACCCAAGATCTTCTGAGTAAGAACTCCTACGACTGTCTAAAGGTTTAAGACAGTGTTCTTGTTGGCGAGAAGCCATCTCAACAACAAAGCACCTGCAGCCCAGCCCCTGGCAGCTCCCTGGTTATCCGGTTGATAAAATAAGAGCTGTTCAGAATGTGGATGGGGTCTTTAGAGGGTCATTGGATATAATTCCCGAAGAGTAATTCCTGGGGCCTGGGGTCCAGTTCTTCATGACTTGAGGAAGATGAGAGAAAGTCTTTCCAAACATGTCCTGTTAACTGAAAAGAACAGTGAAACAATCCGTGATTAAACCTGAGTGGATTGCTATACCATTACTCCTTTAAAGCAATGATAATTGACTTGTTTTTATTCATTAATTAGGTGCCTGATGTGTGTAGCACAACATACACAAAATAACAACAACCTGATAACACATGCATAAAGCATACAATGTGGACATGTATACAACAAATCCTTGGTTTGTTTGTTTTACTACAGGTACATGCAAAGATCAACAATAGTTTAAAGATGTGTTATAAACGATTTATATCCATAAATATGTTACCAATCATTGTGACCTATTATGGTCCATTATGTTTAGTAATATTTGACTTATTCTTTTTCACACATATTTGTATTTATTTATCAATTTTCGTACATTGAAATTAAATTATATCTTTGCAAGACAAATTACATTTTAAGCACGCCTATTATAAAAATAAATAAATAAATTCATAAATAAAAAAAACAAGATATTTGGGTTTAAAATATATACAAGGCCTGGAACAGAAAGATAGTTTAACAGGTGTTGATATAGCAACGTAAGATGTACTAAGCTACTTGATGTAAGAGACCGAGCTTGTACTTGCTTATAGTTCAGTTAATGGCTGCTTTTCCAACAGAAAAAATAAATAAATAGCCATACCTTTTTTTTCTCTATAATACAATAGAAAACATTACTATCATGAAAAAACTACTAAAGTTGTTTAAAAAAACGAAGTCATTTTAATACAATATTTCTATGGATAAATGAATGCAATATAACAACTACGCCAAATCTTGAAACAGGTCATATATTTATAGTCTACTGGTTATTGAAAGTTTGCAACAGCAACTATAATACTAATATGACTACTACTACTACTAATACTAATTTTTATCTGAATGTTGTGTAGTGAGTCATATTGGGGCATTGTGTTTTGACACTGCTTTTAAAGATCTTCTGAAGGATTGTGGTGAAACAGCAGTACCATGTAAGCCAGGGGGTGAAACTGATAACAAAAGTGAGCTTAAGATGATGTACTATATATAGCGTGCTGGATGCTGTACTTGTTGAACTCTCAGCTCATTTTAATGAACACAATAATAAACTTACAAACTTATTGCAGTGCTACAAGCTGCCCGATGTTTCTCCAAGTTGCTGATTTGAAATTCTTAGTTAATTTAACCAAGATGGACATTGATGAATTTGAATTGCAAGTTGCACGTCAGTTTCCTCAGATAACGTGGACCAGTGGACCACCCTGTCAATACTGAAAACATTTCACAGCACCCTTGTGTTGTGAGAGTGTTACAACTTGCTTTGACTTTTGGGGCATCAACTGCTATGTGAGAAATCTCCTGTTCTACCCTTTGCCAACTTGCTGACAACAGACAGAAGGAGCATGCATCACAACTGCAAAGCGCACTTCATACAGCTGGTCTTTGAGAAGGATTGGACCTGCAAGTTCTGCGGCAAGTGGAAAGAAGTAGTAATAAAAAAAATGTATGCAAAAGGAATGAGGACTTTTTCTTCACACTGTGTTTTGCATTTACTCTATCTGCTTTGCATTTTTATATTTTGTTGATCTGTTGATAGCTATTTGCTTATTTAGTTGTAATTTGCATGGTGGATGAAGTCAGTCCCCCCCCCCCATCTGTAAAGCACTTTCAAATTATTATTATTATTATTATTATTATTATTATTATTATTATTATTATTATTATTATTATTTAATAATAATAATAAATACGTTTGCGTTTTCTTATATTTAAATACCGGTGCACTATTTGTGTTATAGATATTCGTGTGTGTATCTTCCTATATGTAGTATATGTAAACAAGCCCGCTCACAGAAAACATGATGTCGCCTACCTAACTGATGTAATTCCTGGCGCTGGGCATGCACAGAAGTATATTTCAGAAATACAAGCACTGGGTACAGACATGCAGTGTCCCGAAACGTAAAGTCTGGGTTGTTTGTTATCGGGCTCTCATGCTCTGCTACTGAACCAGACAACAACCTAATATAAGAAATGTTTACCCATGTTTGTACGTTGGTGTGGGGCGGGGCCCAGAGAGATAATTCCATAAAGTGACAGTAGCCTATTGTACATACAAAACTTTGACAATGTTGTGGTGTGAGCAAACATCCAAATTCAAGACAAAGGAAAGCAATATGAGGCGCGGGGCTCTATGCAGTCGTATAGGCGCAATAGGTCTGAGGCTGGGACTGTATACAAGTGCCTTTTTTTTGTCAAAAAGTGTGGGGCCATAGCCCCTCTGGCCACCCTGGCTCCGGTGCCCCTGCTCGGCAGTGTTCACCTTTCTATAACAGTACTAAACCTGACATTCACTTCAGACAAGAAGACCTTTCTTCTCTGCAGCACTCCGTGCATGCTGTTCTTCTGTCTCAATGGCATAATAGCTGTCATTCTCTTTCACCAAAACCTAGTAATTTAGAGTGAAAGATCCAGGGGGGGCATCTAAATTAAAACAATTAAGCCAAGGACTGCTGTTTTTATCTACAATTGCCTCCATTAAAAAAAAGAGAGCTAGCATCCCATTACTGTATATTCAATGTTGGTAGCACTTTAATAGATGGGAAGTGGTAACCCTTGAAAACCAACCAGGTACTGTACATCATAGAAAAACAAGCGCATGTGGGCATTCTCAGTTGTATATCAAAATGGGATGTATAGCAGACTGTTTCTGAAACGCTGTTTTTTTATAATTGTGTGTGTGTGTTGGAAAGGTAACCAGACAAACAAGTAGCTAATGCGCCTCGTAATTCAGACAACATGTGAATTAATTACTCTTGTTAAATGTTTTTATCTTCATGGCAACGCATGAAGCTGTCCTCATGATATTCAGAGTCATTCTTTTCCTACATAGTAAGCAGACACAGCCATTTAAATATCCCCTCCCCTAAATGACTATGAATTGAGTAATCTGTATTGGTCCGGACGATTTTTTTTTCCTAAATCAGAACTACATAGTAACCCATTTCCGGAAAAGTACGGCAAACACTTAGTGAGGAAAACTGTCATGACTTGTGCATGTAAACACCGCCATAGATTGCAATGTCTACAAATGGCAACATTGATTCCAAATGTGAAACACTTTATATTAAGCTGTATTAATACAGTATGTACACAACTGCTTGTGTTGCTATAGTGCAACAACATTAAAGAATGAAAAAAGTTGCAGGTTGCTGGCATCTTTTGGGATTACACTATTTACACAGACCGTTGTGCATTTACAATATAATTGCTATGTAACCACACACCCAATTACAGTTATTACAGTGTAGAGGCATCTAACATAAAGTGTTACCTACAGGTGTATTGCCATTTAGTGTTAATATGCCTCATTATAATAATATTCAACTGTTTGTAGCATAGCTAATAACATGTTTATAGTACAGATTGAGGGTAGAATCCCAGTTCCCTATGACCAACACACTGTATCATTAGAGACAAACATTTTACTCAGTCAGCTATATAGGTTAAGTTCAACATATAAAGCAGCATAAGCACAATTAATGAAAATTTGAAAAAGTTGTTAGTTTACTAACAGCTCATGTACAAACATAACTCTGTCTTATTGTGTCTGACCCCACAAAATATCTATTAAAGCAGCTATCCTTATAGAAATGGTTACAAACTTAGTGTAAAAACCATTTAACACTAATACAAACATTGCACAAATAACATACAACTATAGCAGAAAGTGATTGACTTTTTTGTTTTGTTCTGTTCTAATTTGATGTGATTGGGGTGGGGTGTTACAAATTGTATGTTAATCACCAAGTAGTTGCCCTCCTACAGTGGTAAACTTGTTAAAATGGACAGTGGTGTAGGGTTTTTTTTTTATTATTTTTTTTAACAGAAATCCAGTAAATTAGCTATAAATGACTGAATGCAGATCTGTACGTTGATTGATTTCCATGCAGAAAGGCATCTTAAAATGTAATTTCTAGCTGCCATTATGTAGCAATTTGAGATCGGCATGCTGTTCGAACTCTAAGGGAGCGTAAATGAGTTAATGAACCATTCAAGTTCCAGTAATTTATGTGCTGCACTTCACTAATTACGAAGTCAATTAGTCAGAATTTGTTAGCAAAAAAATAAATAAAAAGAAAAAATAACCTTTATGTTGTTTGTTACTTCTTACTGCGCCCATTTTTGCTTGAATGTCTTATTTTTCTGTTGTGTTATTGCTGTTTTCTCGTTAGAGAACCGGGCATTCAATTTCTGTTTGAGAAGCTTCACTCATGATGTAAAATAAATTGTTGGCTATTTTCAATGCAATTTTGTATATTATTTTTACAAGGGAAAGCGGCTTCTTTCCGATCCAAAATATGTGCCATTTTGCTACATAATTGATCTATTATGTATATTTTTTCAAATGCACAATATAATTGATCATGAATTTCAATAATGTTCTGCCTTTGATCTGGTTCACATTATCGATTCATGGATCTATAATAATAACCATGTCTATAATAAGTCCATACCTAACTATTAACTAACTAGTTCACCTTTTTGTCCTGTCTATGGGAGTCCACAGAGAATCATGGATAGTCTATTGATAACCGTGGTGACTGACAATATATTTTGATGGTCTATTTTTGTGAACAAGTGTAAGTATGTTCATTGTCCTCTAAATGTTTCTTTAGCTGCATAGAAAAGAGGCCAAATGTAGTTATCTGACTTTTTCTTTGATGGCAGGATGGTTTGGAAACTAGGTTATAAACTAATCTTCAAGAATCCTGTGTGCTTTGTGAAATGTTTGCTGAGCAGTTAGTTAGTTTAAAAAATACACCAGGTGCCGAGTTCTTACTCAGGTGTAAAGACAGCTGTAATGGAAATACAGTAGCTGCCAACTTCTCAGGGGGTGCTGAAGTATGAAGAGAAGACTCACTGTCTGGAAATATTTGCACCTGGAGTGCTGGCCCTTTAAAGAAACAATACCAGTTTTAAATAAAAGCCAATTGACGAAAATGATCTTTGCATTGTAGTTCCTCATGATATTTGACCATCAATTGTGACGTGAATAACAAGGGACCAATCCAATAAGCTTCTTTATTAGCTGGTGGGTAATGATGAGGAAATTATACAGAAATAATACTTAAACAACAGAGTGTTGTTAAGAGCCTACTATTAACTAGCTTACTGTCTAATATCCTTTTCATCCCACCTAACATACATGTGATCAACAGGTACTGAAAACATGATTGTAAAGGTAATGAAAGTTATGCATTATTTAGGTAGAACACTGTAAAAGTAATTTTGTACTCATCATTTTCTATTCACAGCTTGGGGCTGGTGCCCTTCAGGATTACTTTTGTTGAAGTAATTCATGACTGTCAGAGTCTATTTTTTGAAGAGAATGCAAAGTATGCCCTCATTTGTTTTGAAGGGAAAAGGCAACATCAATGAAGTGGGAAGAAACTCACATTGGTGATTTTGCACTTGACATCTAACTTAGATATACACACATCAATTTCTGTTAGAGGTATAACCTTAGATAGTGCCGCCATAGTATAGGGTTTTTGTTTCTCCTTGAAATATAAAATGGCTCATTTATATTAAACTGTAGTCATGATGTGCCTTGCAGTTACTATTCAGAACACCAAACCTGATTCCTGCTGTCTTCAAGAGAAAGCACCTGTTAAATTTTCACTATTGTTTTGAGCTGTCCTGACCCTTGTTATCATTATGATCTGATTGTTCATTAAGCTGCGTGTTATTATTGTCAAATCATACACTGTCTTGAATGCAGATTATTTTTATTTTTTGCCCTTCACTGCCAGCAGGTGCAGCACCACAGGCTCGAGAATGCTGGGATTACACCAGCTCACATAGCATGGCCTAAGTCAGCCTGGAATTAGGACAACCAGGTGGCTAGGGCAGTGGTGCTTTAGACTTGCTCCAGCCATGGGAAGCAGGGTTTGAATGTAAAGGTGCCATAGGACTGCCTGGGATGTTTAACCTTTTTCAATTGCGACCTTGTGTTGTTGAACACAACATGCTTTAGTTGAAATAATGGTTCTAAAGGTGTGAAATGAGTAAGAGAAGTAACAAAAACACTTTGTCCTGGTTTGTTTTAAACCTGTTGGCTTTGGGATGTTTTTGTTCAGTTAAACAATAGCAGGTTCAAAATGTGCAATACTTAAATTTGGAGTGTTTCTGATATATCATACTACTATTTTTCTGCTTTTGAAAATATAAACAAACTAATTATCTGTTGCCTTGTTTATAATATAAATGTGCTACTGTAAGTGACAGAGATTTCACAGCGCTGCTATAAGACAAAAATTAAACAGAAAGTAGGGAAAACAACTTGGTTTTCATTTAGATTGTATCAGTATTTCATTATTTGTGCCTTCTATAAACAAAGATTTGAATAGAAATTCAATCAGTGCAACATTATTGTTCTGATGCATACATTACTAAAGGGAGCACAGCATTCAATTTACCAACAACTATGGCCAAACATTTTGCATCACCCTGCAGAATTAATTATTTTTGCTTCATAAAGTCGATGAAACCTGTTGAATAATGTTACATTAACATATTGAATTACATACTGCTATGTAGTTTTCATAATACTTGGTGAGTGGTCTTTTGGACGGACTCTTAAAACCAATACCTGATTGTCATCACCCAATTTCATTTTCAATTTAATGGGATCAGTTACAACAACAGGACCTTTTATTACAAATCATCATAAACTGCTGTAAAGTAAAAACAAATAGTTAACAACAGCCGCATTAAACCATAAAATAATTAAACCTACAAATAGGTAATAATAGTTAGCCAGTGTACAATGCCCAAACAGTCACTGGCACAACTGAAGGTGAATCCTAAAAGGTTCCAGTCACAGAACTGGAACCAGGATCAGCATTTGCTGGAGCCAAAAGCAATGTGAAATTGAATCCCAGGTGAACCCATTCAAGGACAAAGTGGCTAAAAATAAAGCACTTTGAAAATGTTGTGCTAAGCATTGCGACCGTATTACTGTACACGCTGTCTTAAAAAAATCCTGCAGCTTTCATTTCTCCGCCAATGGGTTACACTAGATTAAGGATTTGTTATAAACAGTGGATACTGCATCGATAGCTGTGTTATAAAGGGTGATATAACCAATATTATAGACCATAACTAATAATAATACCATTCTATAGCACTACTGTGTTATAAGAATATGTTACTGTAATCCTAATCCTGTAATACTTTATAACACAGAATAATGTTATTGTAATGGTGTTGTAATAAACTATTATTCATTTGTAATGATCGTCAAAACCTAGATGTTTTATAAATGATCATTAATTAAAGTGTATCCACATTGGGTGAAAAGCTATGTATTTCACAGTGTACATTCAAAGGCCACCACCATTGACATGAGTTTGGTCAGAAGAACAACACATCACTTTTTGTGAGAGTAATGAGGGGAAAGGCACACTAACGGTTCACACTGACAACTCTTAATATGTATCACTTTATTCTCAAATGTATCCTCTTGGGGGCCCTCTAGAGCTGATCCCATAATCCAGTAGTGTTTAAGCAGGGGAGGTGTTAACAACATGTTCTTTGGTATTCAATAGTGATTAAAAAATAGCTAGAATATGCTTACCATTGGACATATTAAGGGCATAGAGATAGTCAAGGAGCTAGGTATAATGGTTTAACCTTGGATTTAAAAAAAAAATACTTTCATTGTTACACTGTGGATTTTTCCACATCAGTAGATGTGACATGACCCAGTCTTTGCAGCCACCCTGTGTGTATCAGGATATATATAGAGAGCTTGACAATATTTATATAGTTCCTCTTTGAGCAGGCATGTTAATTTCCTGAGAGGTCTTGTGTCCCATGCTGGGGTTGACTCATCCTCGACATTATTCTAAAATGAGAACTCTGCAGCAGGCTGTCCGCCTGTCCAAGGTAAATAGGTAAATCCTGCTTGGCTGGGAAAACATGGCCACAGGGAGCAGTGTTATCAGCTTGGTCCCTGAGATCCTGCTGGTCAGGAGATGGACACTGCCAGCACTGTAATCCCATCAAACACAGCTGCTGAACTGTGAATCTGAAAAGAAGAAAAAAAAAGTGAGTGGGACGAAGAGACATAAGGACAAGTTCATTTTACTTCTAGTACACTTGTACTTTTTCTATTTTGCATCTCATTTAAGCCTTACTCTTTCAAAGAAGCTTATTAGTTTTACATTGCGTGGCATTTTTTTTCTTCTAATTTATCAAGTAGTACACAATTTAAAATGTGAAAGTTGGCCCCACTATTGCAACCTACTTATGAATCAGGGGAGACCTGCATTAGGGTGTTCCCAGAACTGCCTCTTTTCTCCCACTGAACTTAAGCTGAACCCAGGAAGCAAGGTCTATGTGGTGAATAAGCACCAGGCGTCTTTCTTCCTAATCCTGTGAGAACACAAAGTTATATTGAACTATTAGTAAATAATATACACACATTATTAAATAATTTTATTTAATAACTTTAACTTTGTGTTTGTTAAATCAACTGAAAGAATTCTGCATGCAAAACATTAGCCCGGGGCAGAAGAACCTCCAACAAATGCACTTGTCTTTTGACCAAAACATAAGGACAGCCTACCCGTACACATGTATCGCTCTTAGTTTTGGAAATAACTGAGGTAGGCAAAGTGGATTGTGTTTTCATTTTATCAGTGTAATGCACCTTGCCCTTTATAAAGGTGTTTGCTCAGTATTTGCTTAAGTTGTTATATATAACGTTATTCGATGCTAGAACATGCTTGCACTGCTTGTTCGTCTCTGCCCTGTATAATTCAGTCACACATTTGCCACATAGCACAGATGGCTTTTCTCTGTAGGATATACCTTACTTATGTTTGTGTATTTTATTTTAGCCAACTGGCAATTGGCAAACTTGTACAGTGTGTGGTTTATAAAATGATTAAACTGACACATTATAAAAAAGAAAGAAAGAAAGAAAGAAAGTATATTTGTAAATTAATGTTTGATCAAAATTGTGTAAAGATCATCACACATTTGAGGTTAGAATCCAAGTTGAGAACATTTTAGCAAACATTGCTGTAAACTTCAAGGTAGTTACAATATACTAGTTAAGTTGTAAAGGTGTTTAATAGAACTTAGATTTAAATATTAATATAATCCACTGTGGCTTTCTACAGTAGTTCAGTATCTGCATATTGCAAATACAAACATGTTATTCTGTTGGCAATCTCCTGTCATGTTGTTGGATACAGTCCGAGTTTGTTATAGGCTGGGAACTGAGCCATTGTCAGAGAAACATAACACTGATCGGTATCATCAGACATTATGTATGATACCTTGGACTATAAAATACTGCACTCAAAAGATCAATACTATGGTTTCATGTTGTTTCATGTTTCATGAAAGTTCCTGCCTGTCATTGGTGATCATACAAGTATAATTAAAATCATGCTACATGCAATGGTTGTGATTTCCAAAGATACAGTATGTGGACATGTGACATGCCATAAAATCTTACGGCACTATTAATTTCCATAAAAGCAATTTTTACTGTTAACTGTGTCCATTTGCATCATTGTACAGCAACAAGCATACAAACTTCTAAATTAAAACTACCTTTTATGTGTGCAATAATTAATCTAACAGATTGTTTGAACAGTCCTTGTGAACTTCAATCAGCTGTCATAATGAATATAAAATGCAGCTGAGGTTTTGCATTAGTATCCAGAGAAGAGTAGCATGTTTTGGAACTGCACTCCCCCCCCCTCCCTCGCACCATTGTGAAAACTCGATATATGGAGTGAAAAGTCAGGGAAAAAAGCACAAATTAGCCCCAGCGGGGGGAAAAAAATGACTCCAGCAGTGGGCTGGACAGCTTCTTCATTTGTCACGCGACTCTGCACGAGTAATGAAATCCTCTAGAAGTCAATCAATGACTGTTGGTCTTTGGCTTCATTCATTAGAAAGTAAATGAAAAATTAGACTAATTGGTTCCACCTTTGCATTTACAACCTGACTGCTGACACTGCGTTGCTTCTAATGATTCCCATTCATGTCGCCTAATATATATTCCCTGACACATTAATATTTACATGTTGTTTGCCAGTAGGCGAAACTCGCAGTGTGTGACTTATGCTAATGTATGGTAATGCATGCAATGAATTAATAGGGTGGCAGGCACCAGCTTACCTTCTTTGTTTGTGGTGCAGATTGCAGTATCATCACATACATGCAAAACAGCTGGGCTTTGACAGTTTGTTCAGAAACTGAACTTTCTGCAGGTTACCCTTCTGTGGATCTTTATAAATAGCTCACACAGGTACCTTGAAAAGTCACTTGAGACGGTGCAGTCATTGCTGAAGAAGCCCTGATCCCAAAGCTGGAGTGAGGAAGTGACAATTCCTTACAAAAATGTGAAGCTAGTTACTATCACAATATCACCACTGTTCAAATAAAGCCAGTCTCATGGTGAAATGTACTACAGAGTACTGGTGAGTATGGTACAGTAAAACTTGTGTATTAACAGCAGTTAAGAAGTGTACCCATAGCCATTTATTTATATCCAAGTAGTAAAGTTATTTTGGTAGGAAATTAGATAAAATACAGTACAACAGAAGGGGTGCACAATTCATGTCTAATTTAACCTCCTTCCACGTCTTAATCAGTATTTTTTTTAACGATAGCTAGAAAACCTGGAGGTCTCCAGAAACTGAGGACTAGGTTTTCTACGCCCATCTAATACAGTATGGAGAGGAACATAAGAACACTCTATTTCTGCCTCAGCCAGTGGGTGGCGCAACTAGACAGTAGTGCCTGAAAAATCCTATCCTAAACACTCCTAAACACGAAACATGGAAAGCTGGTGAAGATTTTGAAAAAACATATAACAGGCAAAGACCTACTTATGAAGCAACTCATCAAACAAACGGCCAGTAAGACCTCATCTTGAATATTATGTTCAGTTCTGGTCACCTCGCTACAAAAAGTATATTGCTGCTCTAGAAAGAGTGCAAAGAAGAGCGACCAGAATTATTCCAGGTTTAAAAGGCATGCCATATGCAGACAGGCTAAAAGAACTGAATCTATTCAGTCTTGAACAAAGAAGACTGTGTGGCAACTTAATTCAAGCATTCAAAATTCTAAAAGGTATTGACAATGTCGACCCAAGGGACTTTTTCGACCTGAAAAAAGAAACAAGGACCAGGGGTCACAAATGGAGATTAGACGAAGGGGCATTCAAAACAGAAAATATGAGGCACTTTTTTACACAGAGAATCGTGAGGGTCTGGAATCAACTCCCCAGTAATGTTGTTGAAGCTGACACCCCGGGATCCTTCAAGAAGCTGCTTGATGAGATTTTGGGATCAATGAGCTACTAACAACCAAACGAGCACGATAGGCCAAATGGCTTCTTCTAGTTTGTAAACTTTGTTATGTTCTTGTATTCTTATGTTCTTAAATGAGACACTTTTTTCAAAGGTTGCCGTAGCTAAAACACCAAATTAGGAAAGAGGGGTACACGTTAGGCAGAGGATGGGACGGGGGGAGGGGGGAGTCACAAGACAGCTGTAGCGGCAGATAGCATTAAACATCAGAGGCAGACAGCTTGTCAGGTGCAATCAGCCACCACAGCTTGCAGAATTTCATTTGTTTTCTGATGCGCTTACTGCCAGATATGCCGCGGGTTTGACTGCTGCGATGTGTATTCCCTCAACCCCTTTCTACAAATTCCCTTTCCGCTGCGTTAAACACAATTTCACCCCTCGTTCTTGTAATGGCTCTCGACGCTTGTCCCCAGCTATCATCATTCTGTTTGAAAAAGAGGCGTGCATCTAGCAAGCAGGGTAGGGAATGAGGGGGAAGGGAGGGGGTGAGAAAAAGAGAGACACTGCAACTAGATTAAAGAGCGTAGGGGCTGTTCTTTTCTCCGTCTTGCTTCAGCAACACAGAAAATTGGTATTTGTGGTGCCAAGCGTGCTCTGGAGATAAGGGGCAGTGGGGTAAGTAGGCTGCCAGTCCCAAGTTAACACTGAGAGAGAGGATTCTGTTCATGTTAAAACCTGATTTAATTTGAAATCATTATTTTGTTTTGCCGTCGTGGTTGCCGCCTTTACTGCTCTTTGAAGTCTGTTGTATTAAAACATATATGATGCATTTTGTATTAGAGGAGCTTTGTGGAATGTGCTTATTTGTATTTGTACCCCAATGTAATGTGTTGTTGTTTTGTTTCTTTAATAAAGACATGGAAACTGTTTTGTTTTTTTTTGTTTTTTTATTTGTGCCTTCCTTGACTTGTGCAGTGGTTTTGGTTTACTCTGTGTGAGTAACTGGCCAACAGTTGTAGTTTTTGTTGTAAGATAAGTTGTTCTTTAAGTTTTTTCTGAACATGATTTGAAGCTAACTTGCTTCAAATGTTTATTTACCAGCAAGTGGTTCTTAATACAAACTGCAAGGATCCCTTTGGGTCATCTCTTCATCCAAGAGGATTGTTCAATAAAGGGATTCTAAGTAATGAATTAATCCCAGCTATGATACTCCCTTCTCTATGTAGGTTTCATATATTTTGAAAGAAACATGTGTTTAGCAAACATACATGTTAATTAAAAGGGGACTCTGGTACCATACTAGGTACCAGGTTGCATATTTTACTATTTTACTTCCTATGTAATTTCTTCATGGATAAAGCATGATGAGTCACTTCAAATCATGTAAACCATTAGGGGAGGAGACTGGTTGGTTAATGACAGGAAATAAGTTGTTGGAAGGGTAGTGAAAATCACCAGGTGAAATGACCTAGGATGTGTGAGGCTACCTGAAAGCAAGGCATGCAAACTGAGAGGTCTCTTTAACCTAGTGCAAGTTCAAGTACACGATTTTTTAATTTTTATTAAAATACATTGCCATGGCATGTGAATATTTCAAAACTATTCAAGTGAGAGCTACTTAAGTACATAGCGAATAGAAGTAGACAAAAGAAAGAGATACAGAAGCACTACAATGTAAAACCCAAAGTAATATATGCGACAGCTGGAAACTCGAGTGTGTAAATGAACTTGAAATGGGTTAACTGGGCTGGCTTTCTTGACTGAAGTGAGTCATAAAGTTTCTTTCGGGTGACATATTATTTCCTTCGTTTTAAAGATTTGTCTTTTTACATTTTGTCCACTATACGTGGCAGTTGCCTCAAGCCTGAATGCTGTCTCTGATTTTTGACAGTTGCGTTTGCCTTGTATGTCTACTACCGTATACTGAATGATATAAGAAGTTGTGCTTGCTTGACCTACAATACAGTACATATTTGTAAGCAGTATTCTATTATCAGCTTATCGTTTTTGTCAACCAGGTGGTGCTGTGTACTAAGTAAATACCCAATTATAATCAAAGGAAAATACTATTTTCTTAACAGAAGTGATAAGCCACAAAATTATAAACACACTTATCTCAGACAGTGAGTTCATTTACAGGACATCTTTCTAGACAGAATTGGAATCATATGATCTGGAATCTGCAGTCATTACTAGGTACCATCATCACAGACTTGTGATAGTGGACAGGACCTACTTTAAAAGCAATAAGTAGCTTCAAGCTTGTATAACCAAAATCCCTTTGGAATCATTGGTTCCAATCCTATCATATGAAAGTAAAGAGAGTTTTGCACAATCCTTGTACATGACCTAGTTTACTTGTGTGACAGTGACCTCCACGACCTACAGCACTTAGTTTATATAATGAAGGACGAACGGACAAAAAAATCATTAAATGATCATTAAATATATTAAATGTCATTTTTCCAGCTCATTTGATGCCACTCTGAAGGCTGGAAGATACATTAGAAACTAGTTGGGTTTGTGTAACTTAATGGTTTGTGCTGAATTACACCGCAAATGGTAACAGAGCCTTGCACAGTATAATGTTAAGACACAGGCTAGGGAAGGCAGCACATTGTAGGCACAGAAAATGAAAGCAAAATTGTCATCCTTGTGAAAATGCAATGCTATGTTTGTTGCACAACCTTGCAGTAAATATAGATATTTGATCCCATTAAGTGGGCACTCACATAGCAATCATTAGCTGAATTATTGTGAACTTAGCAGGCATCATGCAAACAATGCTGGAAAGAGCATGCATTCTAAAGAATGAAATAGATATATATATATATATATATATATATATATATATATATATATATATATATATATATATATATATATATATATATATATATTATATATATATATATATTTGGGGCGATACTATGATACTCATTTTATATATTTTTTAGAACAGAATAGCCTTTAGAACATAAAAGCCTTTATCCTTCAACCTTAATTATCAGGATTAGTCATGGCGCTTTCATTTCTCAGGGGCGCTCTGGAAAAGCAGGCATTGAGGTCTGTGGAGAGCAATTTCCCCTGCTATTCTGTACACTCAAATGGTAATTGTAAAACGGCGTGGCACCACTGAATGTTGTAACCTGCCAAATGGCAGAAGAAAAATGACAGCAGACAAGGTGAAGCCAGAGCGACTAATTAAAAGGGATTTCGAATGAGTACGGCTCTAATGAAAGCTTGCAGCAATGCCGGAGATCAACTAATAAGGATGGTAGGGAGCCATCTCTATGCCTATGTAACCATGGGCGCCTAGCTTGCACTTTAATGACACCTGGCTCCTTTTTTTCATTTTTATTTGAGGGAGAACGAGGGAGGTCACGCCGCGTAAATGGACCGCAGACACTCAGCCGAAATGTGAGAGGTGCAGGTGTGAGAGGTCTTTGGAAAAGAGATTTGCTGGGCTAAATAAAAAAGGCAGAGTTTGAAAAAATTTCCCCCTAGGACATGGTTTTTGCACAGGTCCATGCTGAGAGGGCACAACGGTACCTGACATTTCTTAAATGAAGAAAATTGCAGTTAGTTCCTCTGAGACAGCGAAGAGAGAGAGAGAGACAGAGAAACAGAAAGTGAGTCCAGAGGCTTATCCATATTCAGGCATTTGTTCAGTTAATAATAATGTAATTAGCTGCTGCAAAAACAATAGGAAGGAACAAAAGGCCGCTTACGTGCAATCACAGATCACATTTTCATAGAAATAAGTCTTGTGTGGAAACAAGGTGTTGAAGGGTTGAGAAAATCGCTTGTCAAGTATGTTTAACAAGTAATCTGGGTACTGGGTCCTCCCCCTAAGTTTGCTTTGTTGATTTATATTGTCGGCTCTGATGACAATTAATATTGCTGCACCAATGTAGAAACCAATCTAAAAATCAGCATTGTCAACGTACATTATAAAGTGCTTTCAAGAGATCTCAAAAGCAACTGAATGGCATACAGTACACACAGTGGTGGCTGTAGACCATAATGACAACATAAAGCACCACACCTGCAACTACGAATAGGCAACTTTTTTTAGACAGGTAACTGGGTTGAGATTTAATTCATTAAAACCCAACATTTCACAATGACACTGGCAAGAGAGTATTTCCATAGAGGTACTGTCATGCAATGGTATCATACTTCTGTCATTTCTGGCAGTACTGACACTGGATATGGCACCATTGTACAGCTATTGATTACTCGTGTTTCCTGGTCATCCCGTTAATTTGTCAAAATATGAAAATATTACCCCTGTGGCACCATTTGTCCAATGGGTCATATAATTGCTTTTTTGTACAAAAGCGTGTTTCTATGGCAGTGTCACTGCCTTTGAAGCTAATATGCTATGAATGTTCAGGTTTCTAGATTTGTATTGCTACTCTGAGTAACAGTAATTCCAACACCTCATAAAACCTTTCTGTACTGTTGGTGAGAAGGTCTTTCTAGGTAATCCCCATGCAGGATTCGTTGTGATTGTCCCCGATTCAGAGACATACTATCTGCTGAGTGTAACAATTCAGCTTCTTTAGCATTCTATTAAACATTACATTTTAAATTTCCAAAATACTTAATAAATCTTATCCGACTTAGATGTTCATTTTGTTGGGAGACTTATTGTTTTCCCCCCTTTATCACAAAGAGCAGGACACAATTGTATGCAGTGGAGGATAACCAACCATAAAGTTTAATTTGGCTTTTTTAATTGAGTTGTTAATTAAAAACCCCTCCGCAATTATGGTCGATACAAGCAGGCTGCAGGATTGCTTTTCTTTTTGTTCATCTGAAATGTTTTAAGTTCCTAATCTGTCTTACTTTCCTTCTGCAAGGATCTCAATGAATCAAGCAAATTGGTGATTATCTCCCAACAGTGCTGGGACTTCAATGCATGTTAATTACTTTATTGCTTAACGATCACATGTACTTGAGCTATATCACAAAAAAATAAGAGATGGAGGGAGTTTGGACCCTGTAGATTTCTGATTTAAAAGGTGCCCTTTGTCCTACAGCAGGCCCTAACCATGGATCTGTTGAGGTATTATTTAAATAATGAAGCAATTAACAACCACTACATGTTTCATGAAGTTCTGAACCACCGAAATGACTTGCTTTTTTTGGGCTGTTGCATAGTAGCTACCACATTAATTAACGTAATGCAATATCATATGCGGTATCTGCAATCTGCTACAGTCAGTAGGTAATTACATTGTAAATGTCATGTATTATAATGTAATTACACAGGCAAATTAATACTATATTATAGCATGATATAGATTCAAGCATTCATGTAAGTAGTTCTAAAGTCTCTGGTGATTTATGGAATTCAATGTACAGTATGTAGGTCACCATGACAAGTGAGACATACATACATGGCAGACACATGTTTTCCTTCAGATATCTCCAGATTATACAACACAAAAGCTAAGTTTTATGTTAATTGCTTCTACTTTCATTAAATTACCTCAGAAGTGTTTTACAACAGATTTTATTCTCTCAGCAAAGCAACACAATATTTGAATATTCCATTATCATTACAAACAAAATACACAACGTACTTCAATGACTGTAATGTCAGTGGTTCTGATAACGTAAACGATTGATAACATATACAATCAATATTAGCACATTGCTCCTGATTTAAGACGATAACGTTTTGGCTGCTTTAAATTGTGTGTTAATCACATTGTTATAGTGTGTGCACCAATTAACTCCAACGTGCTCTACTCCCCAATGATAATAGCAAGAACGTATTGTGCATCTGCTAACTTTAATAAGTGTGTAAATAAATGTTGCTGTTCCCAAATCATAGTGTACTTAAGACTTATTGCAAAGAACAATTTCTCACTGCATGTGACTACATTGTTTGTAGTAAGTGTCTGCCCTGTGCTAGCTAGTTGTCTATGGTTGGAAGTGATTAAGATCATTAGTCCCATGAGTTGTCAACTCCATGTGCTACCCAGTGGAGCCTTTTTGTAAATAATATCCCTATTAAAAGCAGACACCTTGGTACACCAATCTGCCTTTAGGCTACTTGTGCCGGGTCTAGTAACTGTAAATACTATGTGCTGGTGAAATGTATTGCTCTGGCACCCATTTAGAGGTGGATGACTGATGGAAGCCATCTACATTCAATGCTTGCCTTTGCCTGGGCATGAGCTCAGTGTTTATTGTTCCACAGTTAGAATTACAAAAGTGTGAGCAATGCTATCTCAGACATCTCCTAAAATCAAACATGTATACATGCATCTCTCTCTCTCTCTCTCTCTCTCTCTCTCTCTCTCTCTCTCTCTCTCTCTCTCTCTCTCTCTCTCTCTATATATATATATATATATATATATATATATATATAGTGTAGTGAGCCAGGGAGAAAGTTAAAATCCATGGCAAAAACATATGCGCATGCTCGTTTACTAGGAAAAATTGTAAAGCTGCTTATTGTTAGTTATCATCCGCACCTGGGAAATTGTAAATTAGATGCGGGTGTGGGCTATTTAAAGAAGGCAGTCGGTTCACTCGGGGCTGCTGTGTGAAGAGTCCAACTGTGTCTCATAGTCCTCAAAGGTATTATGTGAAGCCTTTATTGTATATTTGTGAAAATGTGTGTGTTTTGTTTTTCAGCCGGTAAACAGCCTAGCTGTCCAGTTATTAGTTTAGTGTGCCAGTTTGTGTTTAGTTAGTGCTCGAATAGAGCTAGGTGTTTATTTCTGTTTTGCTTTTATTATATATATATATATATATATATATATATATATATATATATATATATATATATATATATATATATATATATATATATATATATATATATGTGTGTATATATATCAGCTCCAACCGGCAAAAAACACATGTTTTACAAATAAAAATACATTAAATTAACACTGTGTTACATCCTCCCCTACTGAAACCCAGTCATATCCCCATGACTGCCTAAAACCCATATTGTGGTACAACTACCGACCATATTTCGATATAAAGAGACCATGCCATATTTCTCCATATCCTTTATAGTCTTCAGTCTTACTATCAGGAAGTGTACAGTCTTCTGTCCGTCCATATCAAAAGCCATCACCCCCTCTTCTTGTGCATTAAATCACCTGTACAATAAAACAAAAGAAAAACAAAACAATCTACCCCTTACAATATTTGTCCTTTTAAATTCTACCACAAAAAACTCCCCTACTGTTTGATAAGCACCCTCTACTAGTGTATCACCAACATCAATAACTCCAATTATAAACTAACAGGTAGGAGAGATGCTTTAATATGCCTGTGTAAGTGACCTTCTCTTCTGGCCTCTTTAACCAACTGGGGTATAAATCTTTAATGGTTTCCGCAACACACTGGGGTATAGATCTGTACTGGTGTCCCCCACAAGAGGGTATAACTCTGTAGTGGTGTCCCCCACACTGGGGTATAGATCTGTAGTGGTGTCCCATTTATAAAACATTAATAAGCAGCACATTAATATAAAATGTTACCTAATAATCTAACTGATATTAAATGACAAACAATATTAAATGACAAATACATTAAAGTAACACTGTGTTACATGATGTCAGGTTTTAATTCTGGTTTTTACAAGTTTGGTAAGGGTTTTAACATGACCTAAGAAAAGGCATACTCACTTCAACCCTGAGCACTACAAGACCACATAGAACGGCCACCGTCCAGAAATTCTCGATACAGTATCTCATAGCCTGTTTGGGTCACGGTTGCCTGTGGTATGGGGGTCTCCTAGTTGTGTTAGAGTAGTTTTTTTAGTTTTCTCTCTTTGATTGCAGTCACTCTGTTTTTATACTTGTTCCGTTTGGCATGTATTTTGTTTTGCCATCTCCTTGGAATGACCTTATCCCTTATTACTGAAGAGTAAATACAACTAATCAGAACTGAAAAGTAGCTGTCTAACTTTTTTAAGCCAGCTCTTGTTAAACACGACCCAGGTAAACCGTTGCTTACCCAAAGAAGTCTCAAACTATAACATAATAATCCATGAAACTATTCCAAGAATACTGAATACTCTGGTGGAATATCAGGCTTTCATCATTACATGGATGCTGTCATCTAGAGGTAATTATTGGTGCTGCCCTTTAGAGATTGGATTTTGTCACATTAAAGTATGAATTTAAGAGATACAGTACAGAGCTTTTTGGTCAAATGTAAAGCTCTTTTCACACTTACATATTAGAACTGCATATAGCTCAATTTTCTTTCCTTTATAATATAAAAAAAAGATTCAAACCCATCAATGTACACTTTACATTTTGAAATATTTCCATTTAAATTAATCTTTATCTACCGCAGAAGATAAGTCTTTCCATTCAAATGCTAAGAGAGTTTTCAAACCATTGCTCCCTCTGTGTCTACGGTATTTTGTAGTTCTGCACATGATCTTTCTCACTAGCTCTGTCTAATTCACAGCGAGCTATGGGTCTACACAAATTATCCCAAACTTAGACTTATCAAGGATCATCTACTGAAATAAGAATGATTGTTCAGTCAGGAAACTCATGCAACATATTATTTATTAAAACTTAGACTAGGCAACACAACTACAATATACATATTTTACACTACATTCTTTGGCCTCGCCTTTCGAGGTACCCTGACCCATATATTAGCTTGCAGATAAGTGGAGAGGCTGACCGTAGGGAAGGCATGGGCAGGAGGACAGGATAGCTATCCTCCTCTGTTAGACAAAGCCAAAAAGCATGTGGAAGCAAACTCTGGTGCACAGCAGAGACATACCAATATTCGATTGATGATTTGATCTGCTACTGGAAGTGCCTAAAATATGCTTGTTATTTACATGATTTGACCTTAAGTTAAAGTGAGATCCTTGCCTTTGACAATGCCCTTCTCATTGCAGAAATAATCTTGTATAACAGACAGGCTACACCAGAGTATCACTTGCCTACAATAACTGCTCTATACAGTATTGACAACAAAGTAATGTCAACACTATCAATCTAGACAATGAAGTGCATTGGGCTAAGTTTATCAAGATTTTTACATCAACATGCGATTAGCACATATTTCCTGTGAACGGAAAATGTAACTGTTACAGCTAGTTTCACAGACCCTGGACGACTCAATGTTAATTCAAATAAGGTAGTCTAAGATTAGAGCTAATCAAGGTCTGTGGAACTATCTGTTAATGTTCCAAGATAAATAGCAAACAAGTTAAACACACTTTGAATCCTTAAATTAATCTGATGGGTTGGCAATTACTTGGTTTGCAGCATTAGTAGTTTTATTGTACTTCCCAAAAAGGTTCAAATTGCATTTTGCAGTGAAGACCTAAAATATTGCCAATTAAGTTTAGTCTAAATCGGCATCACTGAATGAAACAGCACATGTTCGTTTTGAAAAGTTACTCAAAGCTGCCCATCTCGTTCAGAAAATCTTCTACCACATACTTTATATTTCCTAAATATTAATGTCAGTTTCAGTCACGATCTGTACTTTTTCATTTCTTTAAAGGTCCAGATAAATGTGGGCCTTGAAAAATGTATTTTATTGTTAATGGAAACCAACAACTGACTATCAGTTTTTCATGCAAATTATTATTTCTAAATTAGGACATTTTTCTTTACTTGATTTTATCTGAAACAATATTCTGAAGGGCTGAAGAGAGTTTGTTTTGCAGACAGCTGTGTTTCTATTGTGTTTGAATGTTAGGTGTACTCGCAAGAAACAAAATAGTTGCCATCTGCGCTATTGTGCCACGAGCAAAAACAAAAGAGAAAAAAAAAACTTTTGATTGCTGGCAGTTATCCAGCTGAGGACTAATTTACATAACGTCATTGCTTCTAGCTATCATTTATGGGTAGGCATCCTTTCTCACAGGCACGCAGAGTTGCCAGCAAGAGATACTGTGCAGTAGGTACAAAGCATGCTGAATTTGGTAGAGGGGGGGCTGTGTAAAATGACAGCAGGACAGTGTATTACTTATCTGGTGATTATTTAGTCATTTACACCACTGTACCAGGAAACATAAGATATGAATTGAGGAAAATCTGAACAATCTGTCCCTCAGATGGTAGCAATCAACTCTGGCACGTTTCCAAAAGTGGCAGTTTAATAATCCCACCGTAGCTGTTTATGCTACATCAGAATGCATATTGCAGATCATTTGCCATTGGAAATAGTAAAGAGAAAAAGATCTATTCAAACTTTGAAACGTTTCAAAAACTGAAGTAAAAAAGAAATTAAAGAATGAGGCAGTTTCTTGCACAATTAGGGTTAAAACGAATCTGAACCTTAGATGAAATCTATACCACTGCATCTCTGTAGTGCCGTGTAAACTAAATGGAACTTTAAAAGCATTCTCAGCATAATTCATGGCCTCGGTCACAGCCCCTCAGACTCACACAACTTTATTCTAATCAACAAGCATTTAATCCCAAATAACACTGAAAACACATTAAATGCATAATGAAAACCTCATTTAGCTTTCTGTCAGTCTGCTGAGCATTAAATGGCTTCTAATTTGCGTAAGATTGAAATTTCATTGAGGAATTACAGTAACAAAGCAAAACACTCATAGGATTTTCAATTTTCTGATAGTGCTCCTTGTAATTTCGTGTAAATGCATTTGTAGCTGCTCGCTCTGACATATGTCATGGCTCATACTGGTGCCTTTTGTGTGCTGCATGGTGGTGCATGGATGCCACTGTTTATCTAAAAGAAGCTAAGTGCTAGAAGATAAAGTCTGATTGAATTAAAGGGAGAAGTTGAATGCATTTAAAAACACTTTCTGGAAGTAAAATATTTTGTTAAGCTCTCCAATAAACTGCAGTAATGGATCTGTTTCCTTTTCACATAGTGGCCTGTGAAGACCTCGACAGCATTATGCATATGATACGCGTGGCTAGACTTATTTTCTGTTTAACCAACAGAATTTATCAACAAATATAACTATATATATATATATATATATATATATATATATATATATATCCAGACTAATATAGATATATATATTGAATATGTAACAGTTAATGTAAGAAATCTTAAAAAAAGTTCAGTTATATTAGTAAACCTTCCCACTGTTTTATTTATTTATTTATTTGTTAATAAATACAATATTGACACTTAAGCACCGTATCAGCTGTGTGTCTCTCTGTGTGTTAAAAAAATATTTCTGATATATTCATAAGTGATATATCGCAGTCACGACAAACTGACCGAATGCGGCCCTCGACCAGAGTTGTGTATCTCTGGTCTGGAGAGTTATGAGGTAATAATGCATCTCCAGGGAGAATAATTTTCTGCTGGAATGTCTAAGGGGATTCATTTAATGGTGGAGTTGTGTTATTACTGGGGATCTACTACATCATCACATTCTCCCTATTTTATCAAAATGTTGCTGATACGGCTGGTTTTATAGACCCATATTACCTCTAATATTGGACTCATTTATTTATAGTAACATTAGATACTTCACTAATTGCAGTTTGTGTAACAAGACAATTTTTCCCCACATAGGGTTGGTGAATATCTATTTGCAGCAGTGGGGTATGATAACTGCCCGACAGTTCTGCAAATGTATTACTAATAATTAAATAGTCTATCTCCTCATAGCATGTTTTAAAAAAATATAATTGCAAAAATGAATTATCTATTGCCACATATTGGATTAAAGTGAACACCTACTACTCAGACATCTTGGCTTTTAGGATTGCTTTTAACTACCTTTACAGCATAATGCACAATCATTTGCAAAGTTTATGAGAATGTTTGTTTGTTATACATTCAGGGTATTAATTATTTAGTATAATTGCTTTATAGTATTTCATGTATGCTACGGTGTTTTTCATATACAAGATTTATGCATTATACAGGCATGTAACTCAAGGTCATTGTTATACACTGGAATATGTTACACAGTAGAGATTACGATACACAATCAATCATGTATGGCATGCATAATACAGCTGTTTAAGTTTATTAATGGACTCCAGTTAAAGGAAAAACTGTTTTATGATGTTAATTTTTTGGTGTGTTACTAAATAAATGAAAGCGTAATCAAAATTGTTAAGTTCACATACAGATTGTATAGATTTTTTTTTTTAACAGAGCAGGTAGAGAACAGGTTTCCTGCAGATCTTTACAATGCAGTTTTACTCTAATTATTCCATGTCCCATAATGAATCAACTTTAGATGCAATTGGTCTTTATGCATGATGATTTTTTTTAATGAATATTGAAAACTGTGAATATGGCAAAAATTCCTTATATACCATATTTACATGATTATCTCCCTCCAATATTTATGCTTGTTTATATGTCATTACATTAGAATTACATACACTTATTATAGTGTGATTATTAATCATTTAACCAATACTTTCCATCTGGTTTCATAGACCCTGGATAGCTGGATACTCTTTGATTACTCACTAATTCCCTCCAGCTAAAAGGTTAATAGAATCCCATATAGAACCTAGAGTATGTTTATATTGAAACAGGTTTCAGAGGGTTATTAAAATGATCCTGCAATACAAGATACAAAATATGGGTGTTATGTACAAACTGCAAAAGGTGAAGTTGTCCTTTAAGAACAGAAATTTGATACAATAAACTGTTCAGCTCCTGGAATTAGAAAATGATTCTTTTTATGATAAAAATCAAACAGTTTGCATGATGGGCCACTATTAAATTCAAACGTGTGATGCTTCTCAAAACAGCTTGCAATAACCATTGAATAAACAGCTTGGGAAGGAAATCAATCAACTACACACAGATGCAAACAACAAGAATCTCAAGAAGATTAAATGCCACCGAGTCTTACAAACAAATATTTCAACTTGTTTTGTTGCAATGGACAGGGCAGGGCATGCAATCAGAAACCAGCAGACCTGAATTTGGTTTCATCCATTTCTGTAGAGGTGATGATGCATGTACTGTAACTGAACTTTGGTTTATCCCTATTTTAGTCTTGAGCGGCTCTTCTGAAATACTCCACTAATGAAAGTCTGTACATGAGTTTAAATGTGTCTGATGATTTTTATTTTGCTATTTCTGTATGTATAATAATTTTTATTTTTATTTTTTATTTGCACATGTATACATATTGAACAGGAACAGCACAGAACTACCCATCTGATTAGCTAATATAATCCATGAGGCTTAATTTCCAAATGCCAACTTAAAATGATGAATGAAAAACAGATTCAACATTATGATAGTACTGTTACCACTGTTCTCTGACTTCTTTATCAGTTTCCAGGAAACTCTTGATCTATTTTATTGAATCAGCATCAAAATACATGAAAAATACATAAACAAACATTATAGAAGAATTAAAAAAGAATACATAACAGACATGCCAAGTATTTTTATAGAAAGAAGGAAAAAGTATTAATGCATGTAAAACAAAATTAAGGCAGTATTTATTAAAGACTATAAATTAATGCAGTTTTACAGAAAGAAATATCTAAGCCAAGGTTAGTAACCACTGGGCTAATACAGTGACACAACATATCTGCAAAAAAGCTCTTAGCACAAAAACAAAAAACAAAACAAAACAAAAAAAGTTTTAAATAAACGTATCACTGGACAATGTCATGTCAGTGGCAGGGAACTTGACATTGCAAATCATTGTACCCTGAAGCTTGCAAGGTATTTTTTTATCTATTGATCATGTTTTAACTGCAATAAACTCCTACATATCTAAGAAAGCATTCTAATATACTTCTGGATTTAAAGCAACAAAAATATTCTGTTTTGGAAATATTTGGTTAATATAAATTCATGTCAACATTGCAACTGATACTCCATTACAGCTGCTGAAAAAGACTGCAATAGAACCACCATGCTTCTGAGCTATCTTTCCTATTTAAATTGTACATTTAGTATTCAGCCTTAGCTCTTCCAAGATAAAGTGCCAAAAGGCACAGAGCCAAAGGAATGGCGTTGTTATATTTATCTAAAATAAAACTGTCTCCTACAGTCAGACATCCATTACTTCAGTACAACATGTGTTTAGAGTCACAACAAACATTCCTATGCAGGCAAAGCAATTCTGATAAACCTATCAGCTCCTACAATAACAATGTAAGTTAGTACTAAGGATGATAATTTAACAAACACCTATTTATTGGGAATCTAGATTGTTTTCTATCTAACATGCTCTTATGATAATTGCTAAAAAGCACAGAAATTATGAAGGGTGTGTAAAATATTTAAACAAATAGAACCATTAGCTTAACACAACATTACCAGCAATGCAACGATATATCTGGAACAATTATTGTATATTGGACCTGATACCATGGTGACATACTACAACTGATTACTATACTGTTGTGGTACCAATACCAAATACCAGCTGCAGTTACTGCCACGGTGTGAGAAAGAGACCACAAGATTGCTCATCATCTTAGTTACACCCTGAAATAACACTGATGTACATCAATGCCACCTACTAGATAATTACTAAATAGCTGAAAAGTAGATAGTAGACAGTACCCTGAAGAAAGCCAGTTCTTACTGTACTGTACCTACCTGTACTCATTGCTCCATGAAGTCCTGTGATAATGGTGAATGGACTGCTAAGCCTAACTTTTGCATTACTACTATGTTTTATGAATGCAACCTTCACTGGAGTTCAGACAAATTATGTATTCAATGATTCTAACGTAAAGGTGCAGTACTCTTTCAGAGGTTTTTTTATTATTATTATTTGTATTATTGTTGTTATTAACGATGCACCTGCTGGGTACAGAGCATATCAAAATAAAAACATCTACAATAACACTGAAATAGCCTTCTAAATCTCATGTAAAATTCATCCTGCTCTTTATGTAGTTTGTAAAATACATTACGGCTGTTCCTAGTAGAATAGGGGGCTTAACACTTCTTGTACATTGATCTGTGATTGTTGCACATCAGTGCTGGTTAACATTCCCCGTAGCCAGTCAAACACGGTTTTGACCCCCTTAACAGCACATAATTAATTTGTCAGTTCAGCATTCAAATACTTAAGGGGGGAAGTCACACAGCCTTGCACTCAAAGGTGTCACTTGTGTGGAGAGGGACTCACCTGGTAAATGCACTATGGTGTGGTGTGTAGGGTGAGTTTTATAACTTCAATGGTATGATGGTATGAATTAAATTTTGAAATAAATGACTATGTGCATCTATCTATCTATCTATCTATCTATCTATCTATCTATCTATCTATATATATATATATATATATATATATATATATATATATATATATATATATATATATATATATATATATATAGATAGATAGATAGATAGATAGATAAATATATATATTTTTTTTTTTTTTTTTAATAAAGACTTGAGGATGAACCGTTCTCTTTTTTTATATTGTTTTTGCTATCTACCTGACTTTTTGGAGTTTCATGATAGCTTTACAGTATGCTTATCAGAGTGTTGGAAATTTCAAATCTAAAACCAAAAATGGGTCAAAACAAAGCAAGGATTAGCTCATTCAGCACGGAGAATCTACAATGAATGAATGAATGAATGAATGAATGAATGAATGCATCAATGAATGATTGCAATTTCAGATGATTTAATGAACTGTGAAGGGCGCTCAGGGCCTGATGACTATGATGGGCCCGAGTGAAAGAGAAATTAAGCCGGAGGCCTCGGATGCCCGATGGCTACCTGCATCCCAGTGCCGCAGATAGGAAGTGGCTATGGGACACCTTCCCCCAAAAAGTCAAGGCTGCCAAACCACGAATGAAATAATAATAAATAATTAACTTGGCCCACAGTGGCGCACTGCCATCTATCTCCCAAATATCGAAATTAATGAAAATGAGCTGATGAGACACGGCCAAGCCTCTCCAGCCTGACCATGCAACCCGTAGAACTAAATACAAACCGCTCAGCACTCGGGTAAGGAAAAACCCACTACTCGCATATTTAAAAAAATTTTAGGGGTACACCTCAGGGAATACATGGCTGAGGGCAGCCCTTCCTCCAGACTCTAAGTGGTCAACTCTGATTTCGGCATCCCAGCACTTGACCGAGCAGCTGAAACAAAAGAAACGACGGGAGAATAACACACAGAGCTTTTATGCGCTTGCTGATGATGTGTTGGTTATGGACGGATTCTCCTGCAGAAAAGCAAGTTTACAAAGATATGATCTTCCCAGAGGACCTTGGTGTGTGTAGTCTGCAAATGATGAATTCAATTTGCGACTTGCTGGGAAAGTCTCTCAGGCCCAGCTGTACTGCCAAGTCTAAAGACAAAATGTGTCTTTGGAAATAAAAATCAAGCAGAGATCAAGTCTTTACATATAGTCTCACCGGTTAATGGAAAAAAGCCTTTAGCACCTATTGTGTCTTTTCCATTAGAATACTATATAAGGTCTCAGGATCTCAGTGGTGAGATCAGGGGACTACACTGCTGATGGCAAGGGGTTTAGGAACATTACAGTAGCTAAAATGTGAGATTGCAGTAGATTGTTTAGTGGTTAGTTGCTGGGTTGCACTGTGACTGTGTCCAAACATCTGACATATTTATTGTAGTTATATATTGTGAAGCATTTTTCTGAACCAAGAATAGACAAGTCAATCCTCTAATTAAATATGTTTTTTTTATGTTTTTTTTTTTGTAACAAATTCCTGTTCTGACATACAACATTATTTGTAACACAATAATGTTATTTCAATTGAAATTACTTTTTTACAGACAGAAATACACTACAGTGACTGACACGCCCTGATGAACGTTTGAGTTTCATAATCTTGGTACGGAAATTTAAATCATCTCAGGGACAGTATTTAGATATGCTGCAGTTTAAGTCAATTGAAGAGACCCCATTATCTCTATCTTTTACATAATACTGTTCCCTGAAAGGGATATCAGTTTAAGCAAACCAGAAAACCTTTCAAGACCACTGTCGCCTCTTCTTAGTTAAATATTCATAGTGTCCGGTAAAGCCATGCATTTCAGGTGATAAGAAATGTAACCTCAACCACGACTGTTCTGGAATAATTGGCTTGTAAAATAACTGGGAATTGGGAATTATCAGCAGTGATAATGACCAAGTTTTGTTAACTGGTATAAAACACAATTTAATTGGGCCATAATGAGTGAAGATCAATATTTTTGTATGAATCCCCATGAGATCTCCAAGATTGGATTAACACCTAAAGCCTTCCTGTCATGTGTTAGTTTCTGTAATATAGACCGGGCTGTCCAATATATGGCTCAGGAGCCACGTAAAACTCATTGCGCTCCAGAATATACTGTAGCTTTGTATGTTTTTAAAGGGGTTGGACAATCTGTAGCTTTAGGGAGAATCAATTACAGACACAATTTATTATTGATGTTTAGTTTTAAACTTGCAAAGTATGTATTGAGCAGAAAACTCCTGAATCTGTGTTTTAGAATAGTTGCTACTATTTAGTGCCCTTTTTAGTAAGCTAAACTTAAAAAAATAATAATAATAATTATATTAGTGATAGCATGCTTTTTTCTTTTATGGCACTGTAAGAACTCCCTAGTAATTGGTATGGCCAAAAAGACAATTCTTATATTAATACCTTTAAAACTTTTGTTTCTGTATTTCAAAAAAATACTTAATTGACCACATAAGCTGCTGCCAGGATTAAAATAATGATGTATTAGCATTCAGATAGAGACATCTTCTGAGATTCAAACTGATAAGCATCTGCTGATAGGCATCTGCCCTTACCAGAGGGAGAAACTTGACACTCCTTGTAGTCATAAATACAAAACATTATCACGTTCCCTGTAATTTGCTGCCGCTGAGTATTTTTTTTTTAAATCACCCTCCATCCTGGAATCAACTTGCAGGCTTTCGATATGGCATGTGTGAATATGAACCAGTCCCCTTACCCCCTCTGCTCACAGGCTGTGGAATCACATCAGCGTGCCATGATTGGGCTCAGGTGTTAATGCCAGGATCACTTTAATAACCTTTACATACCTTGTTGCTGCAGATAAAGTATAGCTGGTGGCATATGACAAGTAAAGCAAAGAGGCATTTGAGGCATGTGGAGTGAGAGAAAAGGCAAGATGCCTTTCCCATTCTTCATCATTTCAGTTTTTCTTTTCTAGTCTTCAGAGTCATGTGTTTGTTAGTGCAGTTTATTTCTCTAGTGTTGTTTTATAACAGCTCACACTTATCCTTTGTGAAGAGACGATACATTTTGTGGTGTTTGCTTGTGCTTGGTGTGCTAAGCTGTCACTTGGCCAGTGTTACAGTATCTGCTTTAGATAAGTTCTACCCCCAAGGTATCCTTTCACAACTGAGATTGCCAGAACTGTCAATCTGACATACACTACAATCCAGTGCTCTAACCTTGAAGCACTGAAGTTTTTTTTTTTTTTTTCAATTATAATTTTTTTTTTACCACTCAATTCCTCATAAATCTAAGTGAAATCTAAAACAGTTTCTTTAGTTCAAAGAAAAAATAAACATTCAATGGAATATACTGCCCCACTAAATCAAAAGAGACATATTGCAGGATTCAATAAGCTATATGGTTCTTGAGTGATTGAAACTGGTGTTATCAATGTAACAAATTGGAGAGTAGCATTAAAATTAATCAGGTGATTCCTATAAGTACACACAATGTGTCTGCTTTTAATTAAAACCATAAACATAGCATACAACTTTTGAGGCCCCCTCCAACCAACTCTCTCTCTCTCTGGTTCTCTCATAAACAAACACACACATACACACAAATACATACACCACACACTGGTTCTGTGGTAGGGGTAGATTCAGTGAAAGATACAAAACTGATATATTGCAGGTTTATAATGACATCTGGTCTGAATTTATGGTCCTATTGATAATTGCTACTGTCACACAGCACATTGACCAAATGTAAATAGTGTTTATGATTAAATCATTTGTAAAGGGTGGCGGAGGGAGGACTGGGTATACACATAAATAAACAATATCTTCATGAGCTATTTCGTGGAAATTGTTGGAAAATGTCCTCTGAATCAAGAAAAGTGGGCTGTAGTTACATGAGCTTCAGAATACTGAAACACAGCCACCAAACAGGCAAGTTAAAGCAGCTAGCAGAGGCCAAGCCATTTTATCAGGTGTCTGCAAGAAAATCTGATACCATTAAAATGGCACATTCGATAAGATGATTGACGATTTAATTTTGAGCAAAAATGTTTGAAATCAAGGATATTTTTTTGTTGCTGTGGTGACAGGAGAGGAAAAGGGGTTGATTTGGGATGAATAAATATGTGACTGGAAAGACATTTCACAGCTAGCAAGTGTGGCTTCGGCAGGGTTGAGCAAGCCACCCTCCTCTCTCATACTTGTATTTATATTCATTTGTTTTTCTTTCAAGTCCTTTAACTTTAGGCAGAGGTTCACATAACTTTTAACATTAGGTTCTCACATGAGTACCAGCAGAAATGGTTTTGGTACTCACCAAAATAAGGGGTCATCATCCAAGTCACTGTCTAGTTCCACGTCCTCTGATAGTTCAAACAATTGCGATGGCAGTGACAGAAACCACAACAATAGTTTCTGAATATTTAAGTAGGAGTCTGGATTCTTGATTATTACAATTTTTAACAAATCATCACACATTCTCTATTTATTTTAATAAACCTATCACTACATTGCCTCCCTCGGGATTCAAAACCAAAAACCCAAACTTCGTCCCTTTAATGCTGTTGAACACGTTAGATTGATGTCACAATGGTATTTATATAAGGATATAACTGAGGGTTATGAATATATATATATATATATATATATATATATATATATATATATATATATATATATATATATATATATATATATATATATATCTATGGTATATCCACGCTCAGTTTGGGAAGTACATTTTTGAAACTCACACA
Source organism: Polyodon spathula (assembly GCF_017654505.1). Taxonomy (NCBI): domain Eukaryota; kingdom Metazoa; phylum Chordata; class Actinopteri; order Acipenseriformes; family Polyodontidae; genus Polyodon; species Polyodon spathula. The sequence continues at coordinate 13,146,894 of NC_054559.1, forward strand.
TTTACATGTAACAGCTTTCAAATATCGACACTTCCTCTCATCCACATTAAGTTTGTGGGAAGTGAAGCGCCTGCAAGCTTCCTTAATGCCCACCTCTCCATTTGTTAATACAAACTTGAAGCAGCCAATGATAATGCTAGCAGTGAGGAATTGTAGTTAAATTGGACTCCATCCCCCCCCGCCACCCCCCCACCCCTCCCCCCGGACCCTGCCCAAGACCGTTGACAGACAGAGCCTGAGTCCCTGGAAAAAAATCTAGAGGTTAGGCAGGTACGGTTCAACTTGCAATTGTGAGCAGCCTCACTGACTTTATGAAAAATGCTTTCCTGTTAAAAATGCAAAAATGTACCCTTTTGCATCTTAAAGAACAATATGGAAGTCTTGCATACCAGTTATGTGAACCTGTTTGTAGAAGAACTGTTAGCTGGTACGTGTTATTCATCAGCAAAATTAACCTTGATCCCAGATTTTCTGCTGCACTTCTGTCCCTTACTGTTCTTCTTTGGTATGTAGCAACCAAAATGACAGCTTTCACCTTTCCTTAAATCAGCTCTCGATTGATACTTATGACAGCTCTACAAAGCAGCTGGTCAAGATAGCTTTCCGACAGCACACTGCTGTTATGCAAATAGTACAAGCTGTTCATTTGTTTGGGGTTGTTATTGTGCATGTTCATCTTCTTCCCTCCATATGTGCTGAAAAAATAGTTTATGCTATCTATCTATCTATCTATCTATCTATCTATCTATCTATCTATCTATCTATCTATCTATCTATCTATCTATCTATCTATCTATCTATCTATCTATAACTAAGTGCATTTATTTAATTATATTTTGAAGGATAAGTAATTCTTTCTTTTGTAAAGTGCCTAGTAACGCTGTGGCATGATAGTGTGCTGTACACGTTTAAAATGTATTGTTTTATTTCAGCACCATGGACAGCGGTGGTATGTTCTCAGTAGAATGCAGTCAATGAATACTATTAAGCAAAAGTAAGTTGTATAAGGAGAGATGACTGCTGAAGGGAAATGTGTTAATTTATACCATGTCTGGATATCCCACAGCTGGATTTTTAGAGCATTGTAAAGCATCAGTGAATCCATCTAGGCTGTATTAACCACTTAGTTTTAGGTGTAATTCCAGCATAACCACAGTCTTGGGTGAGTCCCCAGTGCTGTACAATTAAAATAAATTGTGGTTGATACCTTTGGGGTATATGTTGATTAAATCAATCCTATGTGATTGACAGAAATGTGTCTGTATAATTTTAAAACAGTTCTTAAGACAGCTTTTAAAAGTTTTCCTGAAAAAAAAGTCACAACACTAAGAAGAGAAAGTCATTTATAACTCAAAAAAAAAAAAAAAAAACTAATAATGGCCCTTAATCGTCCCTTTTTTTTAGATGCTGGCTCTTTGAGGCCATCTCAGTGATTATCCCTCCTCCTCTTCCCTAACACCCACACACACAATATGAGTGACCTTCAGCCAGCACTGTGCAATAAGGACAAATTAAGATTAGGTGTTTCCTTATTGAGTCTGGGAGGTCTAATACAATGTGCTCGCATTTTACACTCTGTCAGTGTCACCAAAATAAAGCAGAGAAAGAAGGGGGGTGGAGAAAGAGATGGAGAACAGACCTGACACAGTGTGGTAATGGAAGAGAAAATTGTTTTGTGAAAGTGCCAAGAAGCGAGTATTAAACAGAAGATCAATACCCTCGCAAGTCCATGTTGCCATTTTCTACAATAAATGTTAGTGAGTTGTAATGAGAGCAGTTGTGCAATGCTTAATGACAGTAACTGATAAATCTGCTCAGATTTGCAGATCAATAGACTGCCCTTGTAATTCTCTGTGCTGACCGTACATTCTTAGACCTCTGATTAAGGGTCTAAGAACCCTCATCCTACCTTGCAATTACTCCCCCCCCCCCCCCCCCCAATAAACCAACCAAACTGGTATTATACTAGTGCTCCCTCGCTATAACGTGGGTCTCGGGACACACACAATACGAGCGTTATAAATGAAGAGCGCTATAAACAGGGGAGGGGGGGGGGGGGGCTGCTGCGGGGCACATAACAACACACATCTGACTAAAATACAAAATAAAATAACTCCCTCTCTATAATTCACATATAATGTATTGACCATGCATAAAGCACCATGTAATCAATGCTATATTTTTTACAAAAAAAGGTAACATATTGGCAAAATATTTATTTAGTTAGAAAACAAATGCTGAATAAGATGTCTGTGTTATAAAGTGCCAGCGCAGCTTTTCTTCAGTCCCGATATTGTATCAAAAGGGACAGACAGAAATGAAAGTTAGACTGAGAAGCTGTTTACAGTTTGAACAACACCAGTACTGTATTTACTGTAGAAATATTGCACGAATCACTAGTATAGAGAATTGGGGGACATAACCGAGAGCCTTATAGCAAGGGAGAACTGTATTAAATATCCTGCATAAAGCACTAGATGTAGGTGTTTCTATGTGGAATGAGACAATTAGCTCTTAGCCCTGCTTGAAATTCAGAAGGTAGTTTTGTTGTTTATGGACATTAAAAATGACATGGTCTTTATCAATGATGAACATGGTTTTTAACTCTAGAGTACTGGTTGAATGCAACACCCTAACCACCACTGATGGAACAAGATGGGAACAATTCAGAGGTGACGTATATCAGACTAAATCATTCTGAAGGAAACTATTACAGTTGTATGTTCATGAAATGTACAGGTGTTGGCTTTTTTAGGCTTTCTTAACACGTAGCTATGTTACTTTTAACCAGACAGACACAGTGATATGGTCATTTAGATTGTATACTGAATTCCTGGTGATTGCTTACTACTGTTTACTCCTCTACAGTTTACCATTCTGTGCACTGTACTACATTAAAAAAAGACATGTTAGCAATCTTGATTTCATGTCTTGAAAGTACATCTGTACTGTATGCAGACTTCCCTCCTTAAATATACAGCCTGCAGCAAGATATGATTGCCATTCTGATCTCAGAGAAGCATTGTATGTGTCATTTTAAGCTTGGCTATGTGCAAGCCCATCTGGTTAGCAGTATGTTGTTGTTATTGTATTTATAGACATTTAAAATAACTGTAACCATTTGTATTGCATTGTTAGTAAAATACAGATGTGCATTAGTCTTATGCATGCTAAGTGAATAGTGAACTAACATACCAAGCTTCTGTTGCACCCCTGAGCTTAAGAAGAGCTCATTTGTCATAGCTTAAACTAGCACATTTCATCTAAGGTCTTTTTGGTTCTGCTCACCCAAGTTGCCTGCTGTTTCAGCTTGCTAGTGATAAGATGTACAAACCTTGGAAAAGGCTACCTGCTACTAAACTAAGGGATTGCATGGGGATTCAAGATATGCAGGAAAAAGATTAAGAAGCCGTCCATAAAAATTAGGCATCATAAGTTGCTATGGAAGTTGTAGGCACCAATAATTGGACTGTGCAGGCTAGAAATATTTCTGTGCATCAACAAGCCTGATTGCAGATTTTCATAAAAACTACCACTATGCCATCTGCTGGATATGAAATTTGTCTACAAAGTATAAAGTGGAGTTTCTTGAAAGTTATTATATTAGGGAGAACAAACATTCACAGCTTTCTTTCTTTATTTCCTTCTTTATTTCTTTTTTCTTTCTTCGCTCTCTTATAATAAAATCTCCGATATAGCTTGTCTACAAACTGTATTAAATATTACCCAAATCCATCCTTAAACAGCATCCTCTTTAATATGACACAATCAGCACTCACTTCCCTGGGGGGTTAAGAAGATGAAGTGTATTAGATTCATCCAATTTTTTTTTTTTTATCAAATATATTGCTTTTCTGGTATAGTATATTATTTGCTACATTTTCTTTAACTGAATAATATATACTATAAATTGTGCAAATTATCACAGATGCTGCTAAGACTTATGACAGATATAAAAACTGAATCTGTGATTTACCATAAGTAAAAAAAAACATTATACTTTAACCCATGTGTTTGTTACCTTACCGAAAGTAAAAATGGAAGAATGTCTTCAACTTTTCATCCTAAAAATCATTCAACATGTTGCTTTATAATTGTTTAAAACCTGATATTATTATTACCACTTTGAGCTTTTAGATAAACTGCATGATGTTGTTTCTGCTTTCACATATTTTCCACATACCTACACATGCTTGGTGCACTACATTTATGAGAAGAACAACAGGCAAAATAGTAATAACCCAATATTGCAGCTGCATAACACCATCTGATAGTAAGGGGAATATAAAAAGCAATTTAAAATGACATTTGAGGTTACTTACTAATACATTCTTTTTTTCTTATTAAAAAAAATATTTAAAAAAAGACTTGAAATGCTTTGTAAATTTCCTATACTAAAGCAGTGGCAGGAAAAGGTATTATTACAGGGACTTTTATAATTTTGGAAGACCTAAAGCAGGATATATCTGTTGCACTGTAATTACATTGGTAACATAGAGCTGCAGTTTAGGACTTGAAATGAAATTGCATAGTGATAGCTTAACAACTGAAAGTCTATAATGCACTATTAATCAATATAGCAATCAATTTCTTTAGAGCTGCCAACTCAATTCAGATATAATGTTGTAGGTAATACAGTGCACGGCATATTGTGCAACAGATTTAATGAAAATATGATTTTAGCAGAGAAGGCGGTCAAAAGAAAATCCCAAATGGGTTTTCATGGTGCTTTGTACCTGTCTTCTTGTAAGTGGGAGGGTCAGGTAATATGACCTGTGTTTTCATATTTTGGGCACACTAACTCAAGTAATAGTTGGGTCTAAACTGATTAATTATTGTGGGGGTTAACTGTATATACACTGCTTGTCCACTTTATTTGGCCATGTCTAGCCTTGCTTATTTGCATTTTAACTTGCCCTTGTCTCTTCTCCCTGTATACCCTGGGTCCCCTTATTACTGATTGGCCAAACGAATACTATAGTTTAATTAAGCATCACTGTGGATCAAGTACACCTACCAAGGCTGAATCTGTATCCTGTTGGCTGCTGGTGATAATTCACCCACCCATCTTTCTAGAATCGTGAGGGGATAGCTTGAGGAGCATCATCCATTACCCTCACAAGCCACGGATCGCAATTCAACTGAGCATGTTTATGATGAAGTTGAATTATGCATTTGTCATTACAAACCTCCACTAATTACATGAAACATTAATGACTGAATAACGAAACATCCCTTGAGGCACATTGTGTCAAGGCTTTGATCAAGGCAACAGGTGGACCAATGCGTTATTAGGTACAGGACCAAATAAAGTGTTCAAGTTAAAAAGAAACTTTCACATTTGTGACAAGAAGTTATTCAACTGTAAACATTTAGAAGGGAAAACAGTCACTGATTTAATTTTAGAAAGAAAACAAATAACATGCAAAGAGGAAGTTCTCCCTAAAGACATATTGAAATTCTCATCATAACCACCCAACATTAAAGCCTACAACTTTCTTCCCTTTCTTTGAAATAATATCCCATCTGTTACTCTGCACAGATTTGGCAATAGAAGCATCTGTTTAGGTTGTTCGTTCTCATAAATTATTGTGCAACAAACTTGCAATGGCCCAGTTAATGGAAATATTGTAACAGTTGTTTCAGCTTTTGCCAGATTGGCACAGAGATGCAGGTACATTTCTACTGCTTGTAACTTAACATGTTCTTGAAACAATTTTGATAAACAGGAGCTTCTCAATGCCAGATAACTTCATCTAAAATCAGGGCCATCTTGTGCTACAGTACTCTGTTCAGAAAACTTGAACTCATGAGTTGTTTAAAGGTTTATTCAAAGTCTGTTGCATGAATAAAGTTTGATATTTATTAAGCTAATACTGTTAGGAAACTATCAATATAAACATAGTTAAACAGGCTAATAATACACTAATACATCCTCTCTAAATCCTCTGAAAAAGAGAAAAAGTTAAAATAAACACAAGTTTATGATTTTCTTTCTCTGTATTCATTCGTCTTTATTATTTTTTCTTCTCTCCCCTTCGCTATCTTCAGTTTCTTTGAACCTGATGACCTTTGACACCGCATATTGATGCGTGCATATTTCAATCACTTCGAGTGAAAGCCGGACATGCAGTTGAAAGTCAAGTGCCTGTTCATTTTGTGGAGACAATGGCATGAAGCAAACCCTCCATGAGTAATAAACAAAAGTAAGGCTTTAAGCAAGAATGGGAGGAAGAGTTTGCTTTCACTGAAAACAATAGTAAACCTCTGTGTCTTATCTGCAATAAATCTCTTACACACCAGTCTGTACCAGGCGAACAACGTCAAATGTCATTATGAAACAATATCACAACACATTGTCATCTGAATATCGATTGTGGTGATTGTGTATATAAATATAGTTCAACTTGTCATTCTATATGAAACAGTCAAAGACCCAGACATCTCTATTGGCATGTAGCCTTTATGACTGCTGCTGTACAGTACAATGTAGTTGCATTTAAGACATGTCAGTGGGTTGGGTATATCTTGTAATGTTTTGACTCAACTGAAAGACAGCCTTCACCCTTCTTTAAGTGGATTTGAGTGGAAAACCCCACAAAGTGCTCCTGATGAATTATAGTAACGAAACGCAGCACAAACAAACATATAGGATGTCTGAAATCAGTTCATTACCACCGGCCGTCAAGCATTGATCCGTTACATTCAGTCTTTCTGTCACTTTCCAGTCCTGCAGGTGATGGCCTTCTATATCCTGGATTAACTAAGACAGCTGCTGACATCAAAACTCCAGTAAGTCGCCAGGTCAGTTCCCTGTGGGTTAAAATCACAAAGCTGTAGAAATTTGAAGGTTTCCATTGAAAAGTAAAAGTGCTTTCATAGCTTTAGATGCTGTATTTGACTGTGAGGTATGTGTGATTGTGTGTAAAGCATGCAGTATTCAATAAGAGGTGTGTTATTGATTGTGTCTAACATGCATTCTTGGCCAGCATTCCATTTGTGTGTTCTTCTCTTTTATTGCTAGCTTGATTGCAACTTTCTTTTTTGATGGTAATACAACACAAGCAAAAAGACATTTAAATGTCTCTGTAAATGATTTATATTTATCTTTCCAGAAGGGATGATTGTTTTGTGTTGAGATCTGTATTGAAGTAGAGAAAGATACATATATCAAAATGTGCTTAATATGTCTCATTTTCTAGTGTTTTTGTTGCTATGTAGCTGCCGAACTGCAAATAACAAATGAAAGCAAAGAACTTATAGGAGGGGGTAAAATGACAAGGACCTTCAGTTCTTACATTAGACAATATAACATTTTCAAAACCAGGGATACAAATGAGTTCTCATACCATCTTTGATTGGGGTTCTTGTCTTCATCCCATACAGCCAGTGCAGTAAAATGAATAAGATACAACACAGCGTAGTACTGCTAAGTGTATAATTATTTCAGATTTATCTCAAAAGAGTATAATTACTTTGATAAAGAGTTGCACAAATCGTCCTTTGAACGATAGCCAGTTGTAAAGGAAGCTGTTATTTAATTTGCAGTCATTCAACTGTTGTCTGAGTGCTGTTCTAAAAGTAGAGATGCTTTTACAAACGTTATATTGCAACATTTATTTATCTTTAATCATAGCTGCATCTCAGGCCTTCGTTTGTATATAAAATAAAGTATAATGATGGTCGTCCATTGTGAAAGGCACTTCATAATAATATAATATGTTTATTTTTATTATAACGCCTTTCATAGTGGACCACCATCACAAAGCGCTTTACAGATGTAGGCTGTGAGCTGTGTCACTTACAATAGGACATTGATATATATATATATATATATATATATATATATTATAGATTATATATTTATAATATATATATATTATATATATATTTAGATCCTACAATAAGCGTACATAATTACTTGCTAAATGTTTCGACTAGCAGTGTTTCTTAATGTTAATAAAAAAAATTCTGTAAATGTTTGAGTTTATTTTACTATTTCTATACAATAAAGTATATACAAACAATATAATAATTGCATGTAATAATTTTATTATATATAACACAGTCTGGAAAGCCAACCAACAAAGACCAAAAATACACTGTACTGTATAAATCACACAACCAAAATAACCCTGGAGATGTGGATCACAACGAAACAACATAACTGTAGAACTACTACATCTAAAAGTTACAAGAAATTAAAAAAAAATAAAAAACGCTGCAAAAACTGTTTTGAAAATACAATCTATTTATTTTTTCTGAAAGCAAAATACTCCTGTAAATCCGTAAGTTTATGAAAATGGTATGCTTTAAGACTATTTGAACACTTCAAGATCTTTAGCGATTTCATTAATATAGCCAAAAAAATATCTGTTTTGTGAAAAAGCTTGTGCTTGCTTCTTTAACACGAGATTTCACACTACTGGATTTATTGGCAAACGAGTTAAGTAAGTCAAATTGAGCTCTCAGTGTCCTTATACAATTTGCTGCCCTTAAAAGTGCAAGGCTATTCCACTGTCATTTCTATTGGGATAGAAGGAAGGGGAGGTGAAGACTGGAGCAGTGAAAAACATTGTTTTGTAATAGTGAGGAGGGACTGGAGGGCTCAGAGAATGGGATTGAATCTTGGAGGCCACGACCATGCTGAGTTCAAGGTCAAAAGCACTCGTCAAACACTTAAAAAATATCCTGATGAGACTTGACAGGTAATAGGAAGGTGTTACATTTTAGCAGGATGGGGATTTAATCTAAGTCTTCCAGGGCAGAGGTCAGGATTGCCAAGGCTATTGACTTGAAGGGTTTCCATATGTGCTTTTGCACTCAGCCAGCCTTGCAAAGCCTATTTGCAATATATCTTCTATCTTACGAAACCATCTTTTTTTTCACTCCCTTTAATAGTAGTAAATTCTTCTTTCTAGTCAATCTATAGTGGGAGTCTGCAAGTGCGATGAAACTTGTATTAAGATGTTACAGTTCTGGGATGTTACATTAATATAGCATCTTTGACGTTATTTTAGTTGGCAAATTAGTTTGAAGTGTGCTGTTGCTAATGAATAGAACCTACACAACTTGATGTGAGGGTGAGGCCCTCATTGTAATATTGAATTGCCTGTTATTGTGATTATTATTGTGATTGTTATTCTAGATAGAGCCATGGGGTTTATTATGCATTGTGCATGCTGTTTATCAAGTGTGTTTGATATATGACAGTGTATTGCTGTATTTAGATTAGGGTGCTTCCATTACATTCCGTTACCATAGCTATACATGTGGATCAAGTGTTTTGCTATTGTCATATGTTCGGTAATCTTCCACTAGAATGGATAATGCTAATTCAGCCTTTGCTGGTTATAGTTATGGACTAAACAATAATAATGACAATGATAATAATAAGTAAGCAATATAATAGTTTAATGTTTGTTTGAGTGCATGCAGGTTAATTACTATTAGATCAATAATATATAAACCATAAAAAATGTGTGTTTGTAAAATTTGTGTGTACAGTCAGCAAAGGGTTAAAAAAAAAATCCTAGTTTCCTTGTAAAATCAAACTCTAACTGCAGTTTTAGCATTGAGATCACAGCCAAAGAGCTATCACAAACTGGCTAGTACCATTTTGTTCTAGAAGGCAAGACTCATTTTAAGGTCCACTAACCTTGACCACAGTAACAGAAGAGCCCAGTAATTAGCATTTATCTGAGTTTATCTCCAGCTGATGTTGTTACAGTTAGCCTGTAGGTGTGAGCCTGAAATGAAAGCTGTCGTGGGGGTTTTGTCCAAAAAGCAGGGGAAACCCTACCTGATTAGAAATGGAATTCCCTGTGTGGGGCCAGACTTTGTTCCCTGGTCCCAGAGGTCTCCTGCTGGAGAAATGATAAGAAACACAAGCAGTTCTGGGCCCATTGTGATTTCGCACGCTGCTCAGCCACAAGCTGTAAATGGGGTTTTGAAAATGCTGTCAAGTGGTTCTGAATAAAATATATGAAGCTGATTCTCAGGAGCCCATCCCATCTGTTTTGGTAAGGAAATTGGTGGGAGGAAAAAAACAAAACAAAAAAAAATCACACCACATAATGGTTTCACAATTACACTAAAACAGGTAGCAACGCTGTATACAAGTTAAAATATGCTTGTTATTAACAGTAGGGCAAATGACCCTTTATGGAAGGCAGTGGCAATTTAGCCAGGCTTAGGCAGAAGAATAAAAATTCACAGCTGGCTTTTGTGTCTTTCTTCTGGTCCCTGGGGGTTCTGGCAAATGAGGAATTGCATTTTAAACGTGTCAGCCTGCTAACATATTTAGCACTGGTGCTTAATAAAAACCCTGTAAAACGGGGAATGTTTCCCTAATCAGCCCCTGAGGGTTTAGTATTGGCTAGCAGTATGTTTTTGGTACAGGCTGGTTCAACTAAGAGGTAAGTCCCCTTTGATTTGTTATGTGTGGCAGTTTTCAAGCAGAGAGTACAGTTGAGTAAACTGCATTACCAAGCTTTCTGTGCTGTTCGGTTCAGAATCCCCTGAAATCTAGACCTTGTATTGCAGCTCTCTGTAATGCAATTCTGAGTCTGTATACTTTGTTTACTTTTTTGTAATCCAGATCTTATTTAAAGCTGACAGCATGACTAATTGCCAGTAAGCCAGCTTCGACTGACGTGTTTGACTAGCCTTAAGATCTTCCATGTAGATGCCCAATGTGCAGGGATCCATTAACACAAGACTGCCAGCCGACTGTCATATTTCTCCTGACGTTCATCCAACCCCCGCTGAAAAAAAAATAAAATAAAAAAACAAACAATAGAGAGTGAGAGAGAGAGGAAGAACAGGCTATCAATTCAGATAAAAGGAATCTTATCGCTCTTTTCAAGTCAATTGGCTATTTATTCCTGATGAATGAGTGGGGAGGAGGAAGGACTTCATATCTCAGCATTTGGACCGAGATCCGATCAGATTAGGCCAGTCCTTCGGACATCCTATTGTGTCCTTCATTCATCCAGCCAGTCTGAGAGGAGCCCTGCTAATAAAAACTGAGTGTGGTAGACGGGGATGAGGTCTATTTTAGAGGATCCTTTTCACTGCCAAGGCCAGGGAGAGTAAAGGGTCGTCCGTCTGCTAATGAAATCGATAGAAATTAGTTCTTGACATACCCTCCACTGTTTCTATATGGTACTCTCCCCTCCTACTACTCTTTCATTACATGCACATGGGGGGCTATAATGTCAGCTGACTCACATAAAGCACACACTTATTAGTATCACATAATAAACTTCGCTGTGCTTTGTTTAGAAAGCTGTGGTAAAGCAAAGGGATAAAATAGGCATTTTATCCGCAATCACTGGGTAAAAGAATAGTAAATTGCAGTAAAGCTTACAAAATGTGAATTAGTTAAGGGCCCTTATCCAGTGAAGAATAGCACAATGTACAATTGACTGTCAACACATGAATTAACAGAATTTGTACATTTTCATATTATTATGAAATAGCAAGGGAGATAATGAGGAAGCACAGTACAAGGACCAAATAATCACAGCTAATGCAGATACTCCCCAAGCTACTAACAGAAAACCACATGGGTGTCTTTACAGGAAATGAGAATTCATTAATGCGAAAAAAACAAACAAACAAAAAAAAAAGAAACGTTCTTCCTTTCGGTCATCAGTGAGGAAAGATCTAACTCCTAGATACTGTGTTGCATTGACCTCATGAGTACATGATAGAACCCTGCAACCTAGGGCTGAGGCATTGCTAGGCTCTCTCCATCACAATGCATTCCTCAGGGTCATTATTTCACACCGCTAACCTCACTTAGCGTGATTAGTTGTATAGTAACTAGTAATTAAGGTCTCATTGCAGCAAGGCGATTTCTAGGCCTCTAGGACTATTTCCAGAATGATGGGAGAACATGTCTCGGAGTAATTAGAAGGCGAGAACACTGTGAAATGAGTGGGAGACGTGATTTCTTAGTGAGATCGTTCCTGCTAGGGTAATAGTACTTTCAAAAGGTAAACCAGGGTTTTATCTCACATCTCTTTTTAACATGGCTGTAATTATTAGACACATTTGTTTTTTGGTTGTTCCTCGTCACATTCTCTGTAAAACCTATGGGGATAACCTATGGGGACAATCATGTAGCACACCTATTGCAATGCCAAGGAAGATAACATGGAAACCATTTTACCGAGAGTGAATAAATAATGTGCTCCCAGCATGCAGAGGGTTTAACTATGTTTTATCCTGATTACATCTGATACATCAAATTCCTTGTCTGTTGCAATCACTAGCATTCTCACAATAGTCTGGGTAATAAAATGTAATCCTCTTTTGTTGCAGATTTTAACTGGAGCTTGCTCCGGGTCCAGCCAAAAACCAGAAGACACTGTTGATGTGAGTTCTATTTTAACTTTTTTTGTTTGTTTGTTTTAATGATTTCTGAGTTCAGTGTGATGTTTGATTGAGCACTAAATCTGAGAGGGGGCGTGGGGTGGGTGGGGGTGAACGGGAGCTTTCTCACTTTGAAGTCGCCCTGTGTATGAGCTAATCCATTAATGTGTTGTGTTCCTCACGATTTACTGCAAGAGATACAACATGAGATAACGTATTACCCTTTCAGAGGCTATCCACTGATGGTTTAGCTTACAAGCCATCACAGCAGAATGCAGTTTAATGTAAAGCTGTTCGGTACACTGTGCATGCATCCTCTGACAAAGTAAATCATATCAGATACAGTTCTTTATTATGGCACACTATGCATGCAGCTGCAGGCAAACCAAATCACATTGGATGATGCCGTTTATCACTGCTAGGATTGTGATCGTTAGATAATAGGACTATACCTAATATTAGTGCTTATCCAGTTTGAAAATTGTACAGCTGGGCATGATTTTCAGCTTGCCACAGTTACAATTGCCAACTCACAGTCGCAATTCTGCCTTTGTGGAGTTTAAAAAGGACTCTCTATCTGCAAATGGTTTTACTCTGAACCAAAATCAAAGGTGCCGTAAAGCCCAATGCTGAAAGGTCAGAAATGGTAAGATGTTCTCCCACCTGTAATAGGAATACATGGGAGCTTATATTATTATTATTATTATTATTATTATTATTATTATTATTATTATTATTATTATTATTATTATTATTATTATTATTATTTATTTATTTCTTAACAGAAGTCCTTATCCAGGTCGGCTTATAATTGTTACAAAATATCACAATACAAAGGGCCTCATTCACTAAACAGCGACAATGTGTTTTGTATGCAGTAAGCCCCTTTGCTGCGTTCTTTGTACACCTGCTGTATTCACTAACTAGTGGCAGGCAACCTAGCGCGTGGAAAAAAGCATGCAGAAAAAGTACCGCATTCGAATCATTGAAATACAATGAATAATGTTAATGGGTGAAAATGCATGCAAATTACATCACAAAATACCGCAAGGGAGGTATTTCATATGCAAACCATATTCACTTAAGGGTGCTAACTTTACTAGGTGCCTCAGGACATGTTAAAAGTATTAAAACCAGGTGGTGCCACAGAACCAGCAGAAGAGCTGCACAGGAGAGCGAGAAGAAGAGTCCGGAGGAGAGTATTTTGGACCAGGCAGACATTACTAGGGCTGTGTGAGGAGGAGGTAATACAGATTGAGCACAGATCATACTAGCCATGAATTTCACAGAAATCGTGTGTTTAACTGCCTATTGTGAAAAATCATGTGTCAATCAATGCATTTGACAGTATTTTACATTACTCTTCACCTCTCCTGTTCATACTTTTATGTGCTACAGTAGCTGTACACTGTCCAGAGTCAATGCCATGGATCTGGTTACTACGGCAATGGGGTCAAACAAATACCGGCAACCTAATTGGTGAATTCCTCATACTGTACAATGACATAATATGCGAGTCAGAGGTGGGAAGTTTAAAAGAGTTGTTTTGATAGTTGATGTATTAGTTTGCAGTGTATGATTAAATGCAGACAGCTGTCAAATAAAAAAAAAAGCTACAGTAATTTCAACAGAAGATTGCGTTCAGAGCTATGAAACGGGGACTTTGCATGCAGATGGTGGGATTCTGTTTTGCTCAACTTATATGTAATGTGTCTTTGGATCATCTAAGAAAAGGCACTATGGACAAGCTCTCAAGAAAGAGCACAGAAAGTGGAGAAACACACAATGTCAACATGTTTGAATTAGATAATAATATTGAAGAATATCTAAAGGATTCTATTTATTGTAACCATTTTCAAAGTAAATAGTTGTCGCTTTGAAATGTTTTGACTGATCAGAATCCTCTCCAACCCCCACACACTACATGAATGTTATAAAATACTGTTCTACTGAGTAAGCTGGCTTCTTAGGGTCGTATAGTACATTCTATTAGTCTTTTCTTTAGCCATTACCTTAAATATGAGTAATTTATTTTTTTGTTATACTTATATATTTGCAAGTGTCGTTGAGCAATACGTGTTTTAAAATGTTTTCCCAATTTTCTTCCCCACATCTGCATGATTAGTTTCTTCAAGCTTTACGTCAACATAAATGACACATAAAACATACAGAAACAGCGGTTACCATGTCAACACCAGACACAACCGTGTTTGTACTGTGACCTTGTGTGTCAACCTTCATTTAAAAATGTTTGTCAGTTTCCTCAGTAAGCTAATTTGCTGAAAAATGGCTGTGATGGTAATAGCTAAATGTAATCTATTGATGAGATTCCCAGCTCTATCCGTGGTGTGAAATAGCATTGGGCAACAACGTGACATATCATTTAACATCTAAAATCTAACAATCCATGGGATCAACTTTAGAGCAGCAAGTATAAATACTACCACTCTTTAATTTTGGATTAATCCAGCTTGGGATGATTTATCGACCCACTTATTAACATTAGCACATACAATAAAAAGATAGTAAAACAAGGTTTGCAAAAAAAAAAAGTTTATAATGAAACCCATATCTGTCTATTGGCCTGTCTGTCTACTTTAACTACCATCATAGGCTTGTATTTTAAATATTAAATATTAAATATTGTTACAGACCAAGTGACAGAGATCCTTCCTCCAAAGAAAATCAAAGGAAATACATGATAAAAAGAGCCTGAGAATGCTTTATCTATCACATTACTGCAACCTAATTTGATTTAAAAAGAAGTGACTCCATCCACCAAGCCTATTTCTTTTTCTCTTGAAACTTCCTTTCAAGTGCTAAACATTTCATGTTCTCAGGCATCTCTGTGATGTTGCAAGAGAAATTCATCACAGGGGCTTTAATGACAGCCTGATCGATACTTAACTTTTAAGAAAAAAAAAAAAATTGGGAAAATTTAACAGTCAGACAAAGGCACTGCAATTCTGCTGAGCTAAAATCAGCCATTTGGTCTGGTTTTAAATACACCTTCAATCAAATGAGTAAATCCTTTCAGTGTAGCTGTGGTGTTACTGAATGTTCAAGACCCATCTTCTAGCACAAACAAAGTTTTCCCTGCAAAGCACGTAGGCAACCAGCATACACTCCCTGTAGTTTTTCTTCAGTTTTAGTTTCATTTCATAACACTCTAATTTATAATTTGCATTTTGTAGTTTATTTAGTCCCCTTCACAGCTTGCTTTAATCAAACCAAACTGAGAACTCCTGAAGAGACAGCCTCAGTTTGTTTGGGAATATAAAATGAGTAAGAACCAATGGGAAGGATTTTCAAAAGGTCGTAAATGATAACTCCAATGTTAATCAAGAAATCTTAATGTAGCATTGATTTTGGCATTTTCAAGCGGTCGTTATGCCCTTTTTGTTATTAAATAATCGTCCTAATGTGATTTCTGAAATGATGTTGATTTATGAACTAATGTTAATATTTTGACGAGCAGTGCTTCTTGTGACTGTGTCTTTTGTTTGCATGGGAATACTTAAAAACTGCTGCTATAATAATAATTCATTTATTATTAATAGTGTTATCATTCAATTATACAAAATCTTGTTTTTTATTTACAATGAAGGTAACCTATACTGTGCCGACCAAAAAAAATAACTAACTACAAACATGAATGACACTTCAAACATATTTATTAATGCCTACAATTGTACATACTAAAATACATACACAAAATAAATTCTAACCAATATAGATAAATAGCTTACCCCTGCCCCATCCAAAAAATAAATAAAAAAAAAACACCCAAATGCCAGGTAATCGTAAATCAGCATTGTATATGTGAAATTATCTAGATAAATGTACATTCTCCATGACAAAATACAGAATGTTATATTAAGTTTACAAATTATACTACATGTTCCCATTATTTTTTATTTAATTTCAAATTGGCTTGCAGGTGAGAGAGTTGTCTCGCTGTACGCTAGTAGTTTCCATAACAAAAAATTGTGCTTCCGTTCGTTTTTCTTGATCTCACATTTTGATTAACGAGTTTCCCTTATTTAGTCGTTGAGACAGGAAGTGATGTAGGTGACATGCGACAATTAAGCTTTTTAACAAGAAATGCGTTCATTAACAACCTCATTGACTCAATTCCAAAGCATTAGCAGATTAATTTAACACATTTTGTTTGAAAATCACTTGCTACTAAAGCTCTCGTTACTATACCAGAGTTCAATACATTAAAACTGGTTTTTAAAAATCTTTCCCATTGTGTCCCCTATTCTCCCCATTTGGATAACTTATGCAGTTACAGTACTAACAGAAATGATTGTCTGTCTTAGGAAGATAGATAGACAAGCATGCAGGTTAACAGGCAGACACACTTCTGAAGCACATATGAAACAGAAAAAAAGGAGCCTTGGTTTAATGATTGATTTATTTTCCAACTGGGTTTTACTGTACTAGAACATGGAATTGAGATTGCTTAAAAGACACCAACCATCGCTTCGACGTATTGTAGTTCAAATCAAGGACTTGTGCCCTATCTCTGCAAGTTCTCTTGAGTTTTGATAATACATTAACAGCGACATGTCCTTTAAATGTACCCACAGAGTGCAATAATATTATTTCCAAAAAGTAGATTCCCTTTTGGCCATTGTAAATTACCCTAAACTGATATAGAAAAGCAAAACCATGTTAATATTAAAGTGGTAGAACACTAGATTCTATTATCTCTTTCACCAGACTCGCTCTATAGCCCCATTATCTAATTATTGTTGCTCGAATTGCATTAGAGCCCCAGCGATTTGTCTGCTATCAGAGGAGTAATTGACATTTTGGTTACCGTCTCATGTTTATAAGATCTCGCCAAGCCAAGTACTGAAGAGTTACCTTCTCTTCAAGGCTATTAGCTTAATCTGGGTCAGAGGAAAACAGTGCAGCAAGACTGGGCACCACTTATAACACTACAAGGCAGCATCTTCACCTCAATACAGGTTACAGTGTACAGCAATATGGGTCAGATCTGTTTGCGATGCAGAGGATGTATATATGCAATTAGTTGCAATGTACAGTTGCAAGTCTGAATTGCGTATTGATACATTAGGTTGTGAGGTGGGTTTATAATAAAAACAGTTACAACACTAGAAACAAGCACCTCTGGATAATTTAGTGACACAAAACTGAGCCTAGGTTTGTGACTAGTTATTAGTATTGACTCCTTTAAACATAAAACCTTGATAAATCGGGCCTATTGCCTCTAAAACTACTGTTAACTACACAGCATCAATTGACATTACACAGTGGTACAGTATATGTAGGGCTTCTGTTTTTTTGTTTGTAACTGATAAAAAAAAGATGAACCACCCCTGATACAAAAAATTAAATTGGTTTATAGCCAATAAACACCAGAAAACACTGGAAAAACAATGGAAATGATTACTTAATTTACGTTGACAACCCCTATTGGAGACTCCACTTGCTAGATTTAAGACAATATTACAATTAGGAATGGAGGCTTGTTCATGGGGTTTAAATCTGTATAACAGTTATTATACAGAGGATTTAAACAGAATTGCAAATTGTGGCAAAATGTAAAAAAATGCCTACAAACAAAAAACCCTTGAAGAATGTACCCGTGACCATAAAGATTTAGTTGTGGAAGACAGCAAAAGAAAGAAGATACAAGTGTCTAAGTACTGTCGAGTTACTACTATAAATATTTAGACAGAAAAAGAATGCCAAAGCAAAGTGGAAAGTAACTGAAAACAATAATTTGATACAGTATATAAAAAGCAAAAGCCCCCCAAAAAACGATTTGCAAAAAACTTGAAAATAGCTAAAGCTAAGCACCAAAAAATGTAATTAATAAAATTACCAGTACGGTATAAGAAGTATTTGTTATCAGTATAAGAGTTCTAAGCCAAAAAAAATAATAACATGGAAATAGTGTCAATACAACTATAATGTGCATTTTAAACTTTATTGGATGGTTTTACAGACTCTAGTTAACATTAATCTTGAACTGTTTTACCTAAGGTAAAGCAAGATTAGAGCTAATCAGCGTCTGTGAAACGAGCCATGTGTGTCTTACGTAAATCCAATCTTTCTATATCAGCAAGTCAAACAACTAATTATGCTTTGGTGACTGCAGATTGCAGATAGACATCACAACGAAGCAACAGTGCAAAAGGCAAAGGTGCTTCATAGTTAACCTGGTGAATCTAATTTAAAGCCCTTATCACATTGTGGCCTGTGTGAAGAGAAAACATCCAGTTCTTCTTAGCACAGCTGGGTTTATAGAAGCAATATTTAGGGCTCTCTTGTATTCCAATGCAATCAACATATGAATTGGTGTAAAAGTCAAATTGACCTTTCACAGACAGAAAACGTGCTTTTAGTGCAAAACCGATTTTTCCAACATTTCAGGAAAAATACATTGCATAAACCCAGAAGCACCTTTCAACCTAGTTGAGCTCTGCTGCTGCTACAGGCAGCAATGACCTCCTGGCACAGACTTATACTGTATGTATACAAAATGAATGCACAACTCATACTCTAAATAAAAATATCTAATCCAGACATTTTAATACATCAGTCACTTTAATGATTTAATTTATTATTTAGTATTTTCTAATTATTTTAAATGAATTACCACAACTATTTCCTAAGAGGGACTATAGCAATAAGAACCTCAAATATATCCTCAAACAAAACATATTCACGTGGTTGCCACATTTTAAGCTCAGATATAATAATTCTAATCAATGCAGCATCTTTAAACAGTAAGTATAGATGCAAGGAACAACAGTGTCTTAAATTTAACTAGACCAGTGAGCAGCATTGTGACAATGGGCTTTCCCTAATGTCACAGTAATTAAAGTGAAAAAATCTTCTACTTGTAGCCCTGAGCTAAGGTTCCATGGCTGGTTAATGAATTACGTATTTCTGTGGAAAATTCGGAATCTTAACCAGTAGCCTATTTATTACAGGATCCATTGGAGAAAGGCTTGAGCAAGCAACCATTTCTGCCTTACTAAATCTATATGCTGTAGAAGGAGAACACATTGTTTGAGACCTTTTGCATTGCCAACTTGCTCTCTACCAATAAGCTAGCCACATTACAGAATGGCACTTGAAGAACACACAGGTATTTGCTGTTTAACCAATATGGTTTTATGTATAATATATGACACACAATTCAACATCATGTTATTCTGGATGAAATATTGACAGGAACTTTGTGGGAACCTGTTGTTGACCCAAATATAAACAAAAAGAGTGCCAGGAATACTTTTTAAGGACATGCATTGCGATCAGCAGTCTGGCGGTGAAGTCTTTTAAAGGGCATATCTGCATATGGCGGTGTTCTCTGAGTTAATGATTGCATCATTAATGGTGACATGCAAGAACATTCAAATATTACAATAGACCTATAGCACTCCTCCTTACCCGTGTTACTTTACTTGTCAGTTTCATTTACTTAAGCCAGAATCATTTCCTGGAAAGCGTGTACTGAGTATGTCCTTCCTGAAACCAAGGACAGCCACTGAATACACATGGTTTAAAAATGCAGAGAAATAAACACAATACATCTATTTTTTTAATAGGCAGTAAACACAAAGTACAGCTTTTGAGCTTCCTCTGTATTTTAAATTAATTCCCATTGGGTTAGATTTAGCTTTAGTTTCAGAGGAATTAAACTTGGCTGTATTTATCATAAAAAAGAATATTCTTGGGAGTATAATTGATAATTGAGATATTGTGTGTAGCAGTCCAGTAGGCTTCATGTTGTTATATTTATTTTATATGTTTATAAGTAGGTTAACATACAATAGATTGTTTTTAACTCACAATCAACAACATCAGCTAGTACAAAAAAGCGACCCCTAAAAACAGCTTGACCTTATGTTCTTATAAATACATTGAATTGTTTGGTACAAAGTGTAAATGCTCAATTATTTTATGTAAGTTTTCCTGAAGATCAAACCAACAGACAAAAATAAAGCAAACAGTTACAGGTGAAATTAAATTGGAAATCTGCTTAATTACCAAGGCTCAGATTCAGCAGGAACTATTCTTCACAGCTCTCATTAAAGCTGACAGTGGAGGGGCAGCAGACTCATGGCACATTAATGTTGCTCTCATTAACTCAGAGTTTACACGAGGTACCCAGTCACACGTGACTCAAACAGTGCCAACCTGCCTGGCTTGATCTGTGAAGGAAGCCAGCATTTAATTATCCCAATAAACAGTCTTCCACTACAAAATAAAAAATAAAAAAAAGTTGTTTATTTTTAGTTTGGTAACTTTATTTTGGTGCATTGTTCATTTCTGGAAAAAAAAAAAAAAAAATAATGAGATGGGACATGAAAATAGCAAATTAAAACTTGTTGACCCAGTAATTCTATATTCATAGTATTACAATTAGGCTGGGATCACAATAGGAGCAAACTCATATACTAAGGAATAGATACAATGGCCTGTCCTGTCGTGTTACTTTGGGCTCATGTAGGTTGACAGGTCCCACTGCTGTGGTTACCCATTGGTTTTCTGATAGACTGTTCTGCAGATCCACCTGCTCATTCTGGATTGTCCTCATGCTCACGGTACAATTGAAATACATGGCGACCACAACAGGATAAATATTCCAAGTACATGCTGCAGATTCCATATGGGCAATGCTATTTTCAGCCTACAGCTTTGCCTCAGACAGAATATTACATACGTTGCATGTCATTTGCTATTCCAATCAACGCAGGGCTGGGGGATATGGCACATAGTGACAAATAAAAGTTACAAAGGCATTTTAGCAGTGTAAACATGATACGCCTCTATTTAAAATAGCCACCACGATTTGGAATTGTTAATGAATGAAAATTGGTGTGACTTAAAAACAGCTCTTAGAAATGCTGTTTATTAGCTTTGTACGTTGTCATGAGATCGAGTTGTCTTTTTGAAGAAAAGGGTAGTGAAAACATAGAATGGTGTGGTCCAGTGATTCTATAAACCTTATAGAAATGAGTGACAAGTAAAATACCAGTGAGAGTTCTACTCTGAATAAATGTAGCTTGGAACAAATGCTCAAGTACTGAAACTGTAGCCCATTGGGAATGGCAGCATTGCATGACCATGCAGTGCTATTAAAAATGTTCGATGAGCTGACACAAATAATTGAACTGGATAAAGTTAATTATTATGTAGTAATTAAAATGGAATTATTACAGTATATAAATTAAGTTATCATTTTCCCAAACAAAGGCAATTGAATAAAAGTCAGATTTTGTTGTTTGCTTTTCTCATTTAAAAAAAAAAAAAAAACTTTAAAAATGTAATCGTTGAAATTTCAAAAATGAGACGGCGCCCCTAATAAACTAATAAATATTGCATCTTCAGTAATTACTAACAAGGGCATTTTTAGATTGACGGCACTTGATTTGCTCTAGGGCTCCCTAGTTGTTGTTCAGATGGCCTCTTCAAACAGTTAAATTCATTTTTTTGGAAGGCCGTGTTGTGTATGTTAAAGCCAGTCCAGTGTGGTGCTGGCAGCAAGGTTTCTGAAGAACTGGAGAAGGCCAAATCCTACACTATCTGCCAGGAGTCCTCTCAATAAGGCCATCACTCTGCTCTGAGAGTCACATGGAAGGCGACGTGTAAATACCCAGCAGAAAGGGATTACTTGCTCACAGCTAATCTGTGTTTTATAAGATTAGATGGGGTTTGCATGGTGCTTCAAAAAAGCAGTGCAAGAGACTGTTGTGGTTGGAAATCCTAAATTACATGGAAAGATGTCAGCCATTTGGACACAGTCTAAGACTTATTTGAGTCAAACAAACGAGGTGCATTTGAAGATGGTGTGCAAACAATTGTGATTTAAAAATAAAAATCATCATGCAGACTGTAACAGGGCAATGTTACATACGTGGGTCGTCGCTGAATAATACTGAATCAGATGCAGTGAGGTGGATGTTGACATGCCGCACACGCGTGCAGCTTTAATGAACACAAGTGCTGCCACTAGCGTATCAGCAATGGTAGTTCTAATGCCAAATTTAATAAAGGCAACACAAAGCTAAAAATAAACAGTTGCCACACAGTTGCCACGAGTAACCTCACTAAAAAAGATGTCTCGCTCCAGAAACCTACCCTACGAAACCTCCACTGTACTGTTGTTCGCATCAAATTCCCTAATCTAACCTAGCCAAGTCCCCAGGATCCTCCCGACGACTCCAGCCTCTTCCTGATGGCCTCAGCTGGGCAATGCCTTCACGATCACCATCTTGGAGTGGAAGGGTTTTGTACAGTAGTTCTCTCTGGCACTGATGCTCTCCTCCTCAGTATACACGAACACAGAGGCTTTCTCAGCGCCCTTCTGTGTAGCCATGGCATTGCAGAAGCCCCAAACGCCAGAGCTACTGCATTCTTAAACAGGTGTAGGCGCCCTGGACACACCCCTTAGCCAATAGACCTCCTTATCAGCTCAGCTCTGGGTAAGCTTTCCTGTTTACTAAGCTGCAGTGCAGCTGAACCAGTGTCAGAGTCCTCCCTGTCACACAGACCCAGTGAATCTAATGGGTAATACAATGCATTTCATATAATAGCTTGGAATTAAGCTCTAAGTTTGCATGCTTTGCATATGAAACCCTACGTTTTTATCTTTTACCTCATTTCCCAATACTCTCAAATATGTATGTTGTTAATATACCTTGGGTCCCATTTCTCTTTTGTTTTTTTTTTTTTTTTTTTTTTGGGGGGGGGGGGGGGGGGGGTGATCAGCGCAGCCCATGGCTTGTTTGTGGTTCGTTGTGTGCAAGTTCTGTCTGTATTGTTTATAGGATTCTCTGTGATCTTGCTTCTTTGTAGGTTGTTCAGCATTTCTGAACTGCTGCTCCCCATTCTGGTTCTGGTGTGTGATTTGTTTTTTTAAGTAGGCTTGGGGTTCTATACATGTATATGTTTGCTAGTAACTGTTGTGTCTTTGTTGTTTTCTACCTTTGGACCTATTTGTTTTAAGAATGAGTGTCTCTTATGGTTTGCTTCTTTGTGCTGAGAAACAGTCCATTCTGCGGCGCTGACAGGAAACCATTTATAACTGAAGATACTAAATAATAGCATCTGAATAAAATCAAAGAAACATTTTGCTGTAGACACACTTTTTGCTGCATTGAACTGATGTGTAACCCAATAACTTCTATTTTTTTGAGGGATTTTTTTTTTTTGTGCATGTGCAGAATACAATTAATACATTTCTTCGCTTTATTGGTGGAACAAAAAATTAAAGTTGCACCACTGTCACTTTTTAATTCCATCAAAATAACAATAGAGATGATCTTTATTATGGAGATTGATTATGCTGCAGATCAGTGCTATGGTGTTCATTGCTGTACCAAAGCTTTTGCTTTTGTTGTTTTCTACTTTTTTACTTTTATTTCTACTTCTAATGAGAGTTTGCTTTTGTTTTCTGTATATTAAATTTGTTTGATTGCGGTGTGAAATTTAATTCTGCTGCCTAAACCTGGCTAAGTTGTCTCCATACTATATGTATATGCTTTGCCTCAATCTCTGAATATATTTACCTGGTCAGTACCTGTGTGATTGCAGATGAGTGTTATAAAACTACATGGGGTTGTCATACAGTAGTCCTTGAAACCTTAACCTTCAAACTCCAAACCTTTCTAAGGAAAATCCTTTAACCATCCTCCCAAGCCCTCGTTGCCTTTAATTTGGATCAGCAGTGAAAATCTCTCCTGCAGAATATTTGGAATATGGAGGGATAGCAAGTTTTTATGATTAAATAATTTCTCTTTCAGTGGACCACAGAACATTTGTGGAAAATAATTGCCGGCATTCCAAAGAGTGGTTTAATCTTGCCTCACTTTGGGCCAACATGATTATTGTTTCATGTCTGCCCATTTCAGTAAAAGCTGATATACCTGCTCCGCTTCACTGAAGGTGAGTCAGCCCCTTTTTTATTATATGAAGGCAGCTTCATGGTAACTTATTAAAGGGGAAAGAGAAAAAGATTAAAGGAGTGAAACATAAGCCTGCTCATGCACCAAACTGTGAAACACATGAAAAAAAATA
Organism: Polyodon spathula; assembly: GCF_017654505.1. Lineage (NCBI taxonomy): Eukaryota > Metazoa > Chordata > Actinopteri > Acipenseriformes > Polyodontidae > Polyodon > Polyodon spathula. The sequence goes on from NC_054559.1 coordinate 13,171,341, forward strand.
TCCACTCTTAAAAATAAATAAATAAATAAATAAATAAATAAGCAAGTAATGTTTTAAAACAAAAAACAAAAAATGTACGTATAATGTTGCTTCTTCAAGAGACAATAATTTCTGCCCCTCGGTCCTTCCCATCCTGTAAAAGTATAGAAGATAATTAATCTAATACAAACAACAAGGCATCTCTACAGGGTTTTCTTTTAACATTATAGTAGGAAAAATAGCATTGAGATACAATTATAATATCTGTGCGCTACTCAAAACCACAACATTGGAAACACAACACTGAAAACCCATTGCAGTGGTCTTGATGATCAGGCACACTGGTGCTGATATGTTACCGTGAACCTGTAATGGATCACCAGGGAGTATTAGTTCATAAGATTGTGACAGCATTGGCATATGAAAATAGGAAAAGCACTTTGTTATCATTCTACCAATGTCTCATAATGTCATAGCTGCCCATGTGCCACCATTGCCCCTTATTTGGTAAGGGTTATTCTGATAAATGGACTTTCAAAATAAAGGTTAAAAGTAATGGGAAAATGTCACAGGTGGCTGACTCATTTTATTCAGGCCCCTTACCAAAATAAATCCTGAATCTGTAAAAATGTGTCACTCCATCAGTACAAACTTATTTTTGATTTGTTCCCCTTGTGCTAGAAAAAAAGCTTAAAAGAGACTTTACAAGATAAATACACAGCTTGCTGGAGCCAAGTTTCTGTCACCATGAATGTCACCCTGTCATCCCTTTGTTTCTACATACGATCTGCACTTACAATAAATCCTAACTGGTGCTGAAGAAAAACATAAAGCTAACTAGAAGTGCCCCATAGCAATTTAAAGAGTGCATATGATATTTGTGCAGTGCCAAGTCAGTCCCTGTGTGTTGAGGTGTTTTGTTAATTTGTATTATATTGAAGTCAAAAGAGGTAACAACAGCAACCAAATGCTCTGGTAGCTTATACCTAGGGACCCACATTGTCATGGTCTTTACAGTCTCAGCACAGCATGGCTAATCCAATTGTATGTATGGCAATTTAAGAATTACTGTATGAGGTAAAGGACACCCAACATGGCTATATTGATGGCATATTAAATTTGATTATGTCCTGCTTTATCTAAGAGAGACGTGTTTATTCATAACTGTCTTATTTATGGTGAAAACATTAATGGATGGTAAATTAAAAAAAAAAAAAGCATACACTTGAAATACAGATTCATTAACTCTACATAGTTACACTGTAGTTAACATCTTTACATATAACACACAACTGTATTGTACTCCAAGTACATGTGTGAAATATAAAATAAAATAGTGTATCCAAAACTTCCCTTAATCCATTGATTTGTTGGACATTAATTCTCTAGCCTATAGACATTGGTACTAACATTTTTTTTTGAAAAGCAAGCAACAATAAAATAAACTATGGTAATGAATCAGCTTATTGTAGGGCTCACCTTGTGCTAACACACCCACTGAAGATTTTCTATAAGATCAATGGACAACAACAGCGTTAAGAAGAAAATCACATCAGAAACACCTAGTCTGCAGAGCAATGTTTCACCTATTCCACTGTGCACATTGAATCAAAAATTTGCAGTGTGCCTTCTAGTGTTTTTGGGGTAACTTTTTAGATTTTCCAGTTCCAACATGATGGTTCTGCATGGGTAACGCTAAATACTCAGGTTCTGAGTCATAAGACATTCAATATTCCATTTCTAGGTGCTTATGTCTTCCCCACTCTCATTGTTCATTTACTGTATGTCATTAATTGATTGCATTTGGTATTTAGAGCATATCCCTCAAACATCAACTGCACTCAATAATCTTGACAATGCACCAGTTATACAGTTATATCCATGCTAGGACAGTGACTTAATATAATTCATCTCTAGGTAAAAAAAAGCATAGCATACATATTTTGTCTGCACAGTTTTGCTGTAAAAAAAAAAAAATATATAGTTTTGTGGAATAGGTAGAACCCATATTTTGTTGGTGTTTTTTTTTTTTTTTGTTTGTTTTTTTTGAGGATGAGACTTACTGATCTTTCCAGCTTATGCGTGACATTTGTTCTGGTTACTTGAGCAGAAGCCTGTCTGGCATCTTCACCAAACACTCAGTCAGGATTAGATCAGCTCTTTCAATGTAACTAATACTTATCTCGGGTGAGAAATGAATACAAATCCTTTGTATGTTTTGGCTCTGTATGCCAGAACTCACTCAGCTGAAGCACACAAAACCTACAATACCTTCCCCAGATTAGAAAGCTCTACTTTGGCAACAGTTCGGTTATACATGAACATTTCCTACCTCTCGCTCGGGGTAGCAGTAGAGTTTCAAAAATTGAATATGTATAGTCTTAGTATTGTATTTTAATGGAGATGATTAATTTCTTAGGAAAGGTACTTTACTAGCTGAACCAGAGGTTGGTGTCTTCCATTCATTTATACAAATGTACCAATAAGCTAATATTATATTCGACGTATGATATGTCTGTTAAAGTTCAATACGGGAATGAAATCATTCAGTAGAAATCTTAGGGATTTACATTCCAAATGGTATTTGAAGCACAATCATGGAAATTTCAGGAGTGAAAAGACCTTTGTTGCTAGATAGCCAATAGCTCATCTGGCAAGTTTTTAACAGCATATTGGAGTTAGGGCAGTGATATGAAAAATGATTGCTGTTAAGAGCAATCTATTGTGAATTGTGTTCGAAGTCTATATGCTCCCTGGGATAGTTTTTTAGCATGAGTCTTAGTTATTTGTTAAATAGGGGTCATTCTGTTCAAAAAGTGCTACCAAACTGGGACTCTTTGGTTGTGCGTGCATTTGCCCAACAGGTAGACAACCAAAGGCACTGCTCTTCTGAAGCAAATTAGGTCTTACATTTAATACATAGCTACACCTTTGATTAGTGGTAGTCTGAAGGGCCATAACAGATTGAACTTTTTATAGGGAATTAAATTGATAAGGGACATACAAGTCTATTCAATTAATCTTAATGGCAGGGATCTAAATACTAACATTAGAAATAAACAATCATGCACTGCTCGGTGTCCGAGTTTCACAACACTGAAATCTTTATTAATTTATTATTAGTTTTACTTAAACAGAGGCGATACTCCCTCAACATTCAGATCAATTGAATTGGCCCCGTAGTTGGATCATGATGGCGCCATGATGCCTTAACGTTACCCATGTCTTGTTCTGATAGCAAAACAAGCAAAGGGAATGAAAAGGCAAAGTGTTACAGATGGCGAGTAGCAAGGGTGAAGTGACCTGACACACACACAGGTTTAATAGAGTGACAATGGTGTACATTACAATTCAACAACAATGGTGACAAAGGTGTAAGTCCAACAAAACACGAAGCGTTGTCTGGCCTAATACAGATTCCAACAATAACTGGAGGGCCTCAGTTGCTGCACACCTAGTATACAACTAAATCCAACCCACACAATCAGCACGTCGCCACGTTCTATCCAATCGGCAAATACAACTGTGCTGATTGCCCAGATGATGGCTGACTTCCGTTTCACTTCGGGGCTGAAGTTGAAGCACATCCTATGAAGAGCGTATTGTTCCCCTAACGCAGCGCCTTCTCTGGTCGGGAAGGAGATTTACAACTCAGATCCCTGCTACAGTGGCTTACAGGAGATCTTTGGTAAGAGCTTCTTAATTATACAAGAGAATGGAGAGGGTCTTGTTTTTGCTGTTCCCCTGTTGAGTAACGCCATGGATAAATGCAATCAAGCAATGTCTTTTTTTGCTGCAGCTTTCCAGCATGCCTGCTGTTCTAGCCTCCAGAATACTGGATTACAAAGAGAGGTATCCCTGAACAATAACCTTCCCCCTCACTTTCTCCCATTGTCTTCATCTATAATTTGCTGCAATAAGAAGAAAAAAAATGTGTGTGTTGTTGTATGATTCTAAGAAATGATCCCCCCCCCCCCTTCATAGGGAGCACAAGTCCTTTGCCAATAAGTGAATCCAGCTCATTGAATTTCTACTCTTTGGAGTCACCCGGGCTAATAGTTGTCAAATTGTATTTTTTTTTTTAAATCATCCAAGCTGAAATTGTGTTTTCCTGCTCTCAAAGGGTGCAGTTTGTTGCATACCTATTATATACTTTGGTAAAAATGAACCTATTTGAAGACAACTAACCCCAGCAATACCTGACAGTTTTATTTACGTTTTTTTTTTTTTTTATCTTGTATGGTATCTTTCATGGGTATTAAATGCAATTATTTTAATTGAAGACATCTGTTTACCGATACATTAAAATGGAAACCCACAATGTAGCCACTGAGTGAAAGCATTGCTTTCTGTAAATAAAGGCAACACCATAGTTCCCTCGTCCTAGAGGGCCATCTCTTCATAAGTCTGTTGGCCTTTTTGACTAACTCCCAACAAATTTACCAAGCAACAATGTCCTTGCAGGGATTGCAACCATATTTCACACACTCATGACAGTATCTGAATTCAGAAATAATACATTTTCAACAAATAAAAAAAATTATAAAAAGTAGCTTGAAGCAAACTGTTTTAGGAAACACATGTATTTTTGGTGCTAATTTAGAAATAGCTCTGCATGACCTTTCCAATACCTAAAAAAGGTCAATGTCATTCAAGCATTTGAAGGTTGGTACCAGAATGACTATCCCATTTTTGCACATACTGTAATAAAATGATATAAACAACAAAAATACACTTTAACATAACAAAAAGCCAAATGTGTGAAGTCTTTACTGGCTTGGTGAGGCGATAGGAGGACACCCACTGACCTTCAATAAATTGAACACTATAAAATAATTGAAAAATAAATAAATAAAAGATTAACTATTGAATGTTATAAGTCTAAGGAACATATTCATATTGAGGCCTACGGGTAAGGAAACTGATATTTAGTCACTTCAAAATCCAGTGCTCTCATTTCTATAGAGATGGATAAAAACAGACATAAGGGCTAAGCTATAAAAAGAGTCTCTGAGAGGCTGCCTTTGTTATGCTTGAGGTAAAGCAGGTAAATAAATCGGCCACTTGAAACTGAGTAGCAAATGGCAGCAGTGTCTTTTCCTGACTTGTCTTGTTTGATAGACTGTGCTAAAAAGTCTATAAACTATGTATGATCTGGTATCTTATTTAAACCTCTGACTTGCAATGTTAAGGCTCAGAAGTTTTTACAAGGGAGCTTTAAAAAGGGACACCTATTTCAATGCAACCATTGACCCTGGTTTACAAGACCTGCCACACCATCTCTCTCTCTCTTTCTCTCTCTCTCTCTCTCTCTCTCTCTCTCTCTCTCTCTCTCTCTCTCTCTCTCTCTCTCTCTCTCTCTCTCACGCTCTCACTCTCTCATTGTGTGTTGTTGGTATTAGGCAGCCACTGGGATACTCTTACTATTGGCAAAAAATAAAGTCTTGTAGCGCAGGTAATTAATAAAGACTCCATCGCAAGTTGCTTAATGATGCAAAAGGTTTTATTTAACCAGAAGTTGGCTTTTCTTATGCAGTCATCGTATCTTGCAGCAGTCCAGCTTTACAAGAACATCGCCATCTTAACTCTCACCTCCCCAAACCAAAACAGGAAGAGAAAATAACGTCTTGCATATGTAATGCAGTGAACTAATAACAGCTCTAGTAGAGTGATTCTCTTGTGCATAAAATAAATAAATAGCAACAGAATAAATGTGGTTAATCTATTAAACATTAACACTGCTGCCAGACATTGTTAAAACCTGAAATGTTAAAGTTGCTGCTGTACACTATCATAAAAAAGGATACAGGTGTTAGTAGGCATGCCAGAATTGTCAGAGTTGATTAAAATGTTGTATTCCTATTAACTTGCACTGTGCAAGGTAGGATGGGGAAGAAGTGCTTGGGGTCCATAACATACATGACTGTAATTGACAAAAGGATTATACATAGCCTGCAAACCTCACTGAAATGTGATGGAGTGACTCTAGAGATCGCCAAGAGATATAAGATCGAATAATCTTTATGATTAAAAAAAAAAAAAAAAAACTATATCAAGGAGAGATTCTCCATCTTTATTATTTCTGACCTGCTTTCTATTCCTACTGTAATTTTAATACATTTAAGATCTTTGTTATTGACACAGAACATTTCAAAGCCATAATAATTGTTGGCTTTGATTAATTATGCATATAGCTTTGATTATTTATAAATATCAAACTCCTTCAATTATTAACTACAATAAATATTAATCATGCTTAATTTGTTCGTTATTTTTATTTAATACATTCATTTTGATTAATCCGTAACTAATTAAGAATGCATTGCATTAACTTCAATAATAAATGCATCAATTATTCATATCAGTAAGATATACAAAGAAGTTTATTTACTTCCATTTCCCCCAGGTGATCAAATAATTGCAGCCAGTTTGGTTGCAACTGATCTGACACACATTACATCACATGATAATTTAGGTTAGCATAGCATTTTCTTTGACAACCATAGTTTTTCTTAGATACTGCTGATATGAATCTATTAAGTAACACTTTTAGGAAATACTTGCTATAGGGGCACTGTAATTGTGCTTTAACTTAGGCCTGTATTCTGACAATGGTATGCTGGCTTTGGTGTGGGTTGATATTATTTATGAAAAGGTACAGTTTTAATCTAAAAATCCCCAATTAAACACAAGACAGTTTGCAACATTGCTGCATGTATTCACAAAGGAAGTTTTTGATCATTTTCTCCTAATATCCACAGTGGAAGTGAGTGACAGCACCCTGTGTGCATGTACTTCTGAACAGATGGACTGTTCTTCGTTGCTGAGGCTCACTTTGGGAGCCAGTCAGGTGAAACCATGTGGAGCAGACTAACCTGAAACTGAAGGGGGATTAAACAGAAAGATTTCCTCGTGTGTGGAAATGGTGCTGTACACAGATGCACAGTGATCTAAGGTGAAAAGCATGGAGCTTAACAAGTATGATTAACAAAAAGGACAAGAACGAAAAGGGCATTTAAAGATGCAGTATCCTGCAATCAAGTAAATACAGATGCTTTATAGATGTTTTAGAATGTATTAATAATAACTATCAAGTTCACAACGGTAATAACAACATTTGCAAATGGTCATATTTTGTTAAATAAAACTGTGGGGTCTTTGAGCAGAACAATCACATACTGTGCATTGAAACCGTCCCGGCTTTCCTGTTTATAGTAATGGCAGTTACACAAAACAAGGCACTTGCATTACTAGTTGTCCTGGATAATAGTACTGGTAAAAAAAAATGTCCTGGTAATAGTACTCTGTTGCTGGTTGTTACCCTCAGTTTTAATTCAAGATTTCAGCAACCTGAAGTGTCACTACTAGCCAGCTAGGTTGACTCTATTGCCTAAAACAGAAATCAAACATGTCACAGCCAGAGTGACTTTACTATGAACTTGCCAAATGAAGAAATTATTGCCCTGGGTACCTGATGGCATCCCTCTGTAAGCAGGAAAAGCTTCAGTCTTGTTAACATACAGGTTATCTGGTGCCAGCTGACAGAATACCAATGTGTGTGCAATTTCCCTCTGATCTCGCTGCTGTCTTTACATCAAAGAGCCATCTGCTGCATGGGGAAAATATGCTTCCTCAGTGAAGTAGATATTTATTTATTTCTATCTATCTATCTATCTATCTATCTATCTATCTATCTATCTATCTATCTATCTATCTATCTATCTATCTATCTTTTTGGAAAATGTCTTCAAACACTGTACTGCAGTTGAATTTCTGTCAAAAGCTTTTTCCTCCATTTAAATCAAACAATAAATGCCAGTGGGTTATCTTATGAAAATATAATGTGAATGCTGTAGACTTTCAGTGAAGGTGCCTGTTATGTATTTTGTATTCGTCAGTGGGGCTGTGTGACTTCATTCATTTTTACACCATATCCATTCACAGCTGGGTTGCCTAGGGATGTACAGCAGATCCCATGGGGCAGGTGTCGCTGGGAACACCGTTGATGATAGACAGATAGCCTCTTCACCTCCTCCCTGCAGCTTTGCTTTGTGCGTTTCTTAAAGACACAGCCAGGCCATCTGGTCCCAGATTGTGGGGGCCTTTCGCTGTGCACACCTTTAAGTAACACTTTTCCAAGGGAAAAGAACGAGGCTCAAGTGTTTGGGAAATTATTTGATGTCTTAATTTTTACGCATCCCGGCTTATGAGCAGATGAGACAAACACTGAGATAGAAGCTTGCAGGGGTAAGTGTGAGGATGGGGCGGGGATTCACAGAGAAACAAGGTGGCAATTATTGCAACCTTTTAAATGACCTCACTATATTTTAAATGTAATACTCCACTGTAGCACGGTTAGTGTGAGTGTGTGTGTGTGTGTCATATGTCTACTTGGCATGCTAAGAGACATTAAAGAGGTTACTTAAATATATGTAGAATTATCCACACTGGAAACAGCAGTCTCTGGCCATTGACATGAAAATGTTTACCACTAACACCTTATTAGCTTCATACAATTTGTTGGCCAAGCCTATAGCATACAAGTATGGACACATAAAATGAAACTGACAATCCTGTTAACAATTCCATTTCACAATGATAATGGTCATGCAAAATAAGCTTCTTTTTTTAGTTTTATGCCTTCATAATATACAAAAACATTCTATACTAGCAAGGCAAGCTTATATAAGCACATTTTCACACGCTTATTCAATTCCAAATATACTTTCACAGGTTAGCAATATGCTTTGGATTATCGTCCTTTTGGAATATGAAGTTAGGATCAATGAGATGAGATACAGATGGCAATGTATCACAAAACAAAATGTGTTTGTGCCTTGCACCTGCCAGAGTCCTGTTCATTTGGACTAAGTTTCTAACATCAATCTTAAACTTGCACAGAGGCACCACCATACTTGACAGGTGCATATCTCTTATTATGTCCTCTATGACTCAAAATGTTGCATCATACAACTCTAAAAGTTAGTTTGTTATAACATGTGACAATGTATTGGTCCAATTTTTATTGTGTAATATAGTATATCTTAAGGCAAAAGTGAACACCTTGTACTTACATAGCTAAATATTGTTGTAAATATTGTATTGCATTAGATTCAGTCTCTGTGTGATAGATTAGTCAACGAGGCTGAACCTCCCTCCTAACATTACAGCAAGCATCAAATACCTTTTTTTCATTCACTGTATTTTTCAGTTTTTATATTTTAGGTGGCAGGGCAACTTGTATTTGGATGGTATTAGGACCCCCAGTTCTTAGTCATCTCTGTGTCACCTCGCAGACATAAATAAGTGTTCACAAAGGAAGTAATGCACTGTTTACATTTAATGTGGACAACTTGGTAACAGGGTAAATAAAAGAATGTGTGAAATTAAACCAGCACTCAAGTGTATAATTTGTCAGGACATTGCAGTAGATTTGCACGTTCCTTGTCATCTCGTTAAAAGTGATTAACCCTGATTACTTTCACATTAATAACATCACTCTGATATTAAAATCACATAAAGATTTCATTAATATGAAAATGGCTTTAATCTCAATTAGAGTATGAACTCTACTTGAGATGAATCTTCGTAACCACCCTCCCGGGGGGGGGGGGGTCAGGCAGGCCCAGTCCGTGACTAGCCTTTGGAAACCTTACCCCCCCCCCCCCCCCAAGAACCATCTAGATCAGATGTTTCAAGGAATATGTGTTGGTCACTCAGGGTGGGATAAAAGTGTCAAGTGTCATTTTTTAAATACTACTAATAAAGACCAATTGTCCCAGGTTGTATGACTTGAGTATTATGAAGCTGTTACGCAAAAAAAAAAAAAAAAAAAAAAAGGAGGTACATAGTTACATAGAGGTACATAGGGAGAAAGCAGAACGGTAAAGTCAGTCAGCTTGTTTAAACAGTGGTTAGCTATAACCTAAAAAATATTAAAAGCTGAGTAAAACTAAAGAGATCTTGTGGTCTAGAGGGCAACCTTTTCTGATAGCATTTTCTGGGAAATATTCAAAAACAATCTCAGTGTGCTGTTTTATTACAGAAGAAGAATCTTTATTATAATAGTTCTGCCCTACTTTGCCCTTGAGCAATGTGACCCTGCCTGAATAAGATTTTCTTGGAATACCATACACCCAGTGGTTGCCAATACCCATTACATTCTGCATGTTGCCACACGATTGCTTAGCAGTGTGAAATGCTTCATGTTTTAGCTCTAATATTTCCAAGGAAACCGTTGGTATGGCAGCCAATCCATTGGTTTAGTTTGAATGTTTCTATGCCAGTAAAGCACACAATTAAATTAAACTAGACATTGGAAGCTGACAATGGTCCAAGAAAAATTGGTGCAGAAACAGGCTTAATAAAGCAGGATTAATAAAATAAGACAAATATTTTTTGTCAAAACATTAGTTGAGATGAAAGTTTCTTTATTTTTGTCTCTGTCTAAACCTATATTTCTAACTCACTTTAATTTCAAAGGAAAATCCCCTTCAGGCGCATTTCCAAGTATGTCCTTTAGCCAAGAGTGTGGCTTAGACACATCAATTCAAATAATACAATACAAACATCATCCACCCATCACTCAAATATCCAATCTCCACAGCCCATAACGAAATAAGTCCTGGCATAAAATGATTCGCATGATAAGTTAATACTCTGCTGGCTTCTATCTCACATGAAATTAGGACAGTCAAGCCCAATTGCTTTACATGTATTATATGCTGCACAAGATGAAGATATCATACTTGCTTTTGCGGGCTGACCAGTGGGGTGGTAACTATTCAGAAGTACACAGGATCCCTCTTTCCCTCGTGGATTTCTGTTTATTATGTGATGATATTTATAGCAAGTCAATTCTTGATGGCAGTGATATCCTATATTTACTGTTTACAGGGTTTGGGGAATTGAAGGTTTGTTTTTTGCCTGGCCAGAACTTAATTAGTTTAAATTCATGTAAACAGAGCAAATAAGGAATCATCTGCAGCACACTGGTCATTCAAAACCATTGTAATGAATGCATACCATTATTAATATGTTTATAATTAATTGATGATGAGCACTTAATCACATATTCTAACAAAGTCTACTTGCTTAACCTAGACTGTATATGTTCAAGTAGCTTTCTCCTTGTAAATGGATCCTGATGTCACATTTGACAAAAAAAACACTGTTGTCTTTTGATTAGCCCAGCTAACTCCAGGAACATCGTTTTCATTAACGAGGCTTACTTCAGAAACAAAGTTTTAATGGTTCAGTATGGTTCCCGTCATTTTAAATGTAACAATAAAAATGAATGTGTTGTGTGTACTCTCTGACCTAGATCCAAAATGTTAGGCGCTCTGAAAAAGCAAAGTTTTACTGCTCTGCTTTCAGTTAAGACCTAATAAAACAAACCAGACAGAATGTTGCTGATGCCCTGTAATATATGACAGCAGCTCCAGCCTTTCATTAACCACTTTTCAGCATGAATTTAATTTGTTCTGCGGAGCAAAATCATCACAGGAGATTAAAGGAGAATTGATTTTTATAACTCTGTTCACTTGCTTCACTTTTTTCAGTATTAGCTGTATTGTTATTATGTATGTATTGTTTCAGGGAGTGTTTATGGGTATTATAAAGCATTTAAATATTGATGTATGAAGGTACTTGAGTGTCTCTTTAGGCATTAGAAGAGGAATTATACAGGGATTAGTCCTGTTATCAATCTAGCAATCTGACACCTAGCAAAGAAGACAGCCGATTGTATCCTCATAAAACCCATAAATAGAACTTCATTATCTGAGGCTAGGTGATGCAGGAGCAGTAAATGGGAAAGTGACAGAACTTGATACTTGCACGGACTTATTGTCATTCCACAATCCCACCCAAAACCATGTGATGTTGTCCTAATGGCCCATCGCCAGTAGGACTCACGGGAGCTGTTCTCCAGCCTGCTGTTTTCATTGTAAAGAGTGATTTTATTACTGTCACAAATTTGTCTTTCCAATGGCATTTCTCTTAAATGAAGATTTTCAATGTGTCTTGAATGACAAATTCTGCCTTACATATCTTTTTTAATTGACATAAATAATTTTTTTCTTTGTTTATTTTGCCTGCAGCTGTTTCAGTTGGCTTCTTTAACCACAGCCTAGAGCGGTTTTATAAATATCAATACCAAAGTCTTTGAGGCAGGAATGGCAATGTATCCCTCCAGAAAATTGGAAACAAGTACAGATTTGTGATGTCAAATCAGTGCTGTGCACTCTCCTCGGTGTCCCAACCAACCTATTGAACCCAATTTCCTGTTTGTTTGTACAAATTCTTTACTATATACAGAATAGAATGTTTGCTAATTGATCATCTCAGATCCTGTTTAACAATTTTCAAGCTTAAATGGCTCGGTCATAGATCAGTGTGGCATTTGTTGGTAACAAGAATGAGTAGGTACTTGATTGCTGTATTGATCACCACTAATAAAATTATGCAAAAACATGTCTGGTTCTATTACTCAAGGTACTGCTTTACATTGTGACTGCATAGCTTGTCAATATTTAAGCAGCGAACTGTTCTAACAAATTATTGCTTCATAACTAGCCATGAATAAGTTTTGCATTTGCAGGCACTGTGTGGTTTACTGAATCACATTATTATTATTATTATTATTATTATTAGTTTATTTAGCAGACGCCTTTAATCAAGGCGACTTACAGAGACTAGGGTGTGTGAACTATGCACCAGCTGCAGAGTCACTTACAACAAAGTCTCACCCAAAAGGCAGAGCACAAGGCGTTTAAGTAAGATAGTGGCTGAGCCAGGATTTGAACAGGGGGACCTCTTAGTTACAAGTCCTTTTCTTTAATCACTGGACCACACAGCCTCCATTACATGACATTATTTCTCTTGGATCTGTAATATTCAGAAAACCATGTGAAGATTTCATAACCATTTCATAACCATTCATAACACTGGTGAAATTCTTCCTCTATTTCCATTTTCTCTTTTAAAGCCTCCTTGTTCTATTTCTATCCATTCCAGAATCAAATTTACAGATTGAGTCATTAAGTGGTTTGTGGTATTTCATTAGGAGTGAAAATGTCATGTTTCGCTGTTGTAATAAATGGTCGGTTAACTTCTTCACTTAACATATTAGTAGACTAGGCCTTTTCATGGGCTTGAGTAAAGTGGTTTTGCTTTTGTGCCATTCAGTTTTAATGCATCTACTTTGCTGTGGTCTGTAAAAAAAAAAGCAAAAAATGAAAAAAGAAAAATAACTTTTTTATGGCATAATACACACTGCATGCAGCTGGTATGATATATGCTAAAGTAACATCCAGACAACAGCACACCCACAGTGTTTAGAAATACGCATGAAACTGCTTTGTGAATGATGTATGTAGTATCAGATCTTCATATTGAATGAGAAGGGTAACTGTAGCCAGGGCTGTATAGTTGTGGTGGTCTGGTTATTGTTAATCATCGAGATACAGCCTAATCAACAGAGAGACCAAGCAATTAACAATCTTCCCTCATTTCTCACCTGCACCAAATCCACCAAACTTCAAATAATGTATAAAATGCCATTTTTCTTCTTCGATGAATTTTGTAAATGGAACAATATACAGCTATGACCAAAAGCTTTGCATCAGCTGCAATTTTAGGATTGACATAATATTAGGCAGGTTTTGTTCAACTTTATGAAGCAAAAGTAGTTAAATCTATAGGGTGATGCAAAATATTTGAACATATTTTGTAGCAACACACACCACCCTCTTTGGACAGAACCTACTTTTAAGAATACAGTGCTCCCTCGCTATAACGCGGGTCTCAAGGGGGTCACAATATGAGCGTTAGAAACGAAGAGCGTTATAAACAGGGGAGGGGGTGGAGGTGCCGCGGGACACATAACACATATCTGACTAAAATACAAAATAAAAAAACTCTATATAATGCACATATAGTGAAGCAAAAATGTAACTATCTGTGAATTTACTATACATAAAGCACCATGTAATCAACGCTTCATTTTTTTACAAAAAAAAAAAGTAACATTCCTAATAAGCAGTTTCTAAACTATAAATGGCCTGGCTAAACGACGGTTGGTAGTTTAGTTCGAAGCAACAGACAAACAAACCAAGTATGAGACGGAGAGTGGGTGGGGAGAGGGAAGTGGGAATGGGCTTGCCCCAGGTTCGGCTGCCAGAGCGTGGCTGAAGCGTCTTGTCTCCCGGAGGAAGACACAGCTCCTCTCGCAGCAAAAAAGTAAATACATTAGGAAAGATAGTCATGTAAAAGGCCTAATATTTAATTAGTTATAAAATGAATGCTTAATAAGAAGTCTGCATAATAAAGTGCCAGTTCAGATACTGTATCAAAAGGGAGAGACAGAAATGGAAGTTAAACTGAGAAGCTGTTTATAGTTTTAACAACACCGGTATTGTATTTACTGTTGAAATATTGCATGAATCACTAGTATAGGGAATTGGGGACATGCTGTAGGAGCGTTATAATCGAGAGCCTTATAGTGAGGGAGCACTGTATAATTAAATAGTACATTCTGTACATGCTCTTAAGCCACTAGCTTAGTGAATGAAAAATACCTTTAATGTTGGAAAGAATCAATTTTAATATACCTATGAAAAAGCTTTGTTTTGTGAGAGGTAGAGTCAAGCAACTACCAAGTTCTATGGAGGTTTTCTTCAACCATCTCTTCATTATAAAACACAGTTAAATTGATGACAAACCTCATTTCCATACCTGTCCTTATGAATAATGGTGGCTGACGGCTATTTGAATAAATCATGTAACTGTTATCAGTTATAAGCAATAAAATCAAATATTATCTTTGTACGGTGCCAAGGAAAAACTTGCAACAAAGGCAGTTTTTCAATCTACAATCAGGGAAAGAAAATGTGTATTGTCAAGCATGCAAATAAGCCCCTGTTTTCATGCAATTTCTTTAGACAACTTGTTGTACTGAATATATTTATAATTACTGTGCACTGTTTGCGCTTCTTGGATAGTTGACAGATTTATCTTGTTTAATGCTTAGGTCATGTACTGTCCAGGAATTACACATATGCTGTCTATGCCTTTCTAGTATTAGGTATTAGGAAGCATGTTATACTACACGGCATGAATAGCAATGCATAGCCATGTAATTACATGGTAATAACTGGGTAACTGCCAATGGTTCTTGCTCTTACATGCTATTTAATGTCTTGTTAAATGGAATTGCCCTACTAGACCTGTTCCTTATATCAATCACAAAATGATAAATATATGTCAGCCAACATCTAGTGTCTGGTGCATAGAGGTGCTTCAATAAAATATATAAATGTCACATCTAATAAGTTCAAGGTGCTTATTGAGATTCCAGGATTGCAAATCTCCACAGTGGTAAGTAGTAAAGAATGGGGGAGCATGTTGATTTAGCCAACTAGTGCTGAGTAGAACAACAAATGAGTAATGTTGAACACAAGGCTCTCTGGAGCAGATCCCTGGCTAAAGAAATGTTTTAATTTGTGCCAGTGGTACATGAAACAGGTTAGCATATTCTTTGTTGACATCTCTAACTTGGTATTTTGGTAACCTTTCCACCCAGTGAATAGAATCTCATTGATTGTCCTTGTGAATAGTTGGAGTTTCAGTCATCGCTGAGTGCCCACTTCGATAGGCTGTCATTTTCATCATGCAAGTACAAGGAAATTCAGCTGGAATTTGTTTAAATGAGGTTAATGCCAGCTACAAGCACTGTCTCCTGCATTGGACAACAGGCATATGTGACCACAATGTTCAAATCTATTTCCCAAAGGGGTGAAGTCATCAATACATGTCTTTCTTTTGATAGGTTTAATAAAGCATTGCAAAGGAAACGACTTTAGATTCACTTAGAGCTTGTCCAAGACTATTTTTAGTGATGGCACTCTCTATTATAATCATCAAATACAATAAATACAATCCCTCAGTAGAATTACACCAGTATTATTATTATTATTATTATTTATTATTATTATTATTATTATTATTATTAGTAGATAGTCATATCATCATCACCATATACTTTTTTTTTTTTTTAACTGAAAAATACAATATATTTCCAGATCACAGAACAGAATAAAATATCAACAAAACAATGAGGTAGAAAATATGGCCAAATGACAGCAGTTCATTTAATAATTTTCATAACCTAATATCCTCTTCAAACACATTCCAATCATTTATATCATCAGCGCTTTAATCAACCAGAAAGGAATGCTGATTTCTTAATAGCCTAATTTAATCCAAAAATGTGGTTTGTAAAAAAAAAACAACAACAAAAAAAACCATTACATCATGACACAAATGTGGCACCATTGTTTTATCCTATGTAAATACCCTGCATATAAGTATAAGAATTGGATGTGCTAATCACAATAACCTTATTATTCTGCTAATGATACTAAGGAAAGCCCTTGAGTCTATGCATGTTGGGCTGTTTAGGCTTATTTTAATTCCAAAGAGGCAGAGGCAATACATCCTTCTCCATAATAAAGTTACTACCTTGATTATAACCAATGATGTCCACCTAGATACGACTAATTACATTGGCGGCACATTAGAAGAATGCAGAATCCAAAGGAAGTTAAAACAATAAATCATATAGATTAATTATATAAATTGAAGCATCTTGTATAACAGTGAGATAACTTGTTGTCCTGAAAGTGTTATTTATACAAGGTCAAGCTAATACTGTAAAAGCAACTCTTACGACAGGTAAAGTGAAGGGAAATATTAATTACATTTGGCTCATCAGTGAGATAGACATTGGCTTGCGATGGGAGGAAGAGGTTTAATAAAGGTGTCATCATAAACTGGCAGGCATTTAGCATACATGTCTTCTTTACTGTTAAGATGCACTTGTATCTCCTCTGTGCTTGATTGTCTGTGCTTGATTTTGGCAAATTCTTGCTTGCTGACCTTCCAGAATGTAGACGGTGCAACTTGTGCAAAATGCTTCTTCTCAAGTTCTGCTCTGAAGTCCCACCATCATAAGACTCTTGTCCCAATTAATTTCAAATAACTGGAACAATGTGGTCTTTATAAAAAAAAAAAAAATCACAAAAAAATCAATTTGTCCAGATAATCAAACAACAACTGAGAAATGGTTAATATGGCATTCAGAAGCAATAGCAAACTGCAAATGTAACTAATAGTATAAACATGAGAAAAGCATGGCAAAATGACTGTGTTTATATGGGACCATCTTAAAGAACCTTCTGTTCAAAGTTCCTGATGCAATGTGAGCTTCCAGTGTACCTTATTTATCTTTTGAAAGCAAGTGAAGCTAGTTATCAAAAGTACCGAATGTTAGAACTGAGAAAACCGAATCAAAATGTTTTGTTATATCATATTTCCGCTTCAGATATTAGCTTACATGGTTGAGAATCTGAGATCTTAATTAAACATGACTGGAAGACATTGGAGGATTTGATTTTGTGTTAAAAAAAAGGATTCTCTTAACTATGTCTTTGAAATGAAAAAAATGCCAATCAACATCACATTTTAGATTTACAGATACTCAAACCCTCATTTCTAAGATGGTACTTTATTAATTCTTTAAATTGAAACAATGGCTAGCAATGGCGTCCATGTATATGTTCCGGTAAAAGTCAGAATATTGGCAAATCTTAAGATTTGCTGGTAAATGTCATCATTTCCCAAGCAAAACAGTATATCAAGTGGCTTAAGTGCAATAAGTAAGTAAATATATCTATTCACTACCTGTTATTGTGGATTTTTGTGTCATAACCAAAGTGCCATTTTCTGTTGAAAAAACAAAGGTCTTAAATGATTTAATTTGCATTTAACAGAATATTTTTCTGTTATTATTTTTCTTCAAACTACTGTGTATTTGAAGTACAATATCCTTCAACACCATTGTGAACTGTTTTATACACAAATTTACCAAAATGTTGGTTGTTCTCCATATCACAATATTGTTCATGTGAACTATATACTATATATATATATATATATATATATATATATATATATATATATATATATATATATATGTTGTTCAACATCAATTTTTTTGTTAATAGAAAATATGTATGCAGAAATAAATATATTCTTTGTTCTTCAACATTAATGATTATGCTGTTAATTGGCAATTTATATGCAGGAATAAATATATTCTTTGACATTAATGATCATTTTGTTAATTGACAATTTATATGCAGGAATAAATAAATTATTCGATGCATTCACCAATACGCTTCAGTAAATCATAAGATTAACCGATAAATGTCCAAAAGCAATTTATTTCTTCATAATTTTGGACATTTACCACCTTTTGGACATTTACCACATTTACCACCAGTAAAACTTAAGATTGACCAGATTCTGGCTTTTACCGTAACATAAGTAGGGTCTAGTTAGTGTTTTAAAATGATATTAATGTAAGCATAATGTAGTCAATACTTTAGGTTTCAGATGCCAAAAGCTGCCAGCACCATTAAATCGGTTCATTTCTAAGAAATGCCTGTGGTTTGCAATGTACAAAAAAGTAGTATAACACAGACATCAATTTAAAAAAATAAAATAAAATTTAGAATCTCCAATTATTTTTCCATGATGTCTGCAGGCTACTGGCCTCTGGAGAACAAAGACCAGCCCAGCAAATCTCCGCCCCCATGTTCATTCGGCATCTGGCCTGTAGGGGTTGCCGCAGACTAGTGAGGAGAAAAAGTCTAAGCCAGATCCCCATCTCCCCAACCCTGGCAGCGCCAAAGTCAATGCAGGGGCCCCCTGGAGTCCCCAGCGAAGACCGGCTGCCTCGCACAACCAGGATTCGAACGTGAGCTCTCTGTTTGCGTGACTCACCCTGCATGCCACGCAGCAGTGATTTTACAGGCATCTACTTTTATTTTAAACTTTAAATCATTTATTTTAAACACAGTCAGATCTCTATTAAAGCAGCTTTCCCTGGTGGTAATTCAAGTTTTGGGTGTTTGAATTTACTGTAGCCTATCCAAAGGACATAGTAGATATCAATATTAGCCCACATAAATGTAAATGTTTAATTTAGATAGCAAGGTCCAAGATGCTCCTCAGTAAATCAAATCTCTATGGTCTAAAGTGGGCAGAAGAAACTGATTTTTTGAGGCTAGCCTAAAATTGTGATAAAAAAAAAAAAGTATTTAAAGCTTGGTATATATTTAGGCAGGACTCAAATTGGAAGATCACTCACGTTTTATTTGTTATACACATCCCTGATATTTTTACAGTAATACATAAAAATATCTACCTATTGCATGTCATTTTCAATCATGATGGACAAGACAGTTTTCATCACTCTCCCCCATTTAATTTTTGCATACCAATATATTAGAACTCTCTGCACTACATATAAAGTGAGCAGATGATAAAATCCTGCGTCACTAAGCAGCAAAACAAATTTATCAATGACCTAGATTTCCTTCAGGGCTAAAGCTTTTAATTTGTATCTTGGGCTTGGACATGCAGAATTGATCCTTGACGGTTTCTAGTAAATATGCAAAGCAGGGAGCAGGTTGGCCTGCTAATACAAACAGGCGCTTATGGTTTAAAGAGGCCAGCAGCTACATGACATGACACTAATATATCAACTGCCATGTGCTTGTGGATGCTGGTGTGGATTTGCATAATTGCTGTGAATTATTAGGAAAATGCTCTGCATGTCAGGCGCTCCCACATTTAAATTGCTTTGGGTTTCAATGGCGATAGAAAACGTACTTTAATACAGAGAATCAATAGGTGTATATATACCCTACAGAGAAAAATGAACAAACTAATGGATAATGATGTATCATATGTTTTATTTTTGGTTTTGTTGTAGTCTTCTCTATGATAATTGCAAACCATTTCATGGAAAATTGGGAAATCTATTAATAGATGAGAGCAATTCACTGAGTTAAAGAAATCACACTCTAAAAGGCCAGTAGCATAGGATGGAGGTTAAGAACAAATTATAAAATTAATGGAGGACAAATAATAGGTATTGCAAAGCTTGTCTTTAATAAAACAGCATAGCAGATAGCTTGGAAAGCTTGGGATAAAACATGAGCACTAGTTATTAACTAAATAAAAATGTATCCTAATTTCTGATAATCATTTCTTCATTTCCTTTTGGTGCTAAATTCTTTTTTTTTAAAATACAAATATAACGTCATTGTTTGTATTTTGTGAAACAATCAAAGTCCTGCTTTCCTGTTTCTTTGGGCCATATTCAAGAAGCCATTAGTAAATGATGGTATAGTCATTGGTTGAATAGTAACACAGCAGTAAAATGTTTGACATCACAGTGATATGAAAGAATAGGCACAGGTCAAATCGAGTAACATTTAGTTAGCAGGACCAATGTGAAATATTCGTTTGCTCTTGTCATGGGAGGGATACTAATTGTATTATTTTCAATATGCCATGGTTTGTCTCAATCTATAAACTGTATATCTCTCATATACACATTCTGTGGAGCAATGATTTCTTCTCTGGAGCTTGTCAAATTGGACGTGGTTCATTTTGAGAAGTTTGTTATGTAGTATAGAAGGAGGCTTGGTTTCTGGACCACTGATATGTATCCACCGTTACTGTACTTTACAGTAGCAGAGCTTGATATAAAAGCATTTGGCATGACATTCGGATGATTCTTAGCTAGCTTAAGATAAACAACAACAAATTATGAACAAAATGGGGTTACACCCTAAAAACTTTCTACTTCTCTTAAGACCAAACAGCACTTTTTTCCCCATGTTCAAAATAATTGCTTTGAAAAATAAGCAATCCTCCTTCTATTCCATTTCCATTTGCTCATCCCTCCAAAGGCCTATTACTAAAAGAAAGCAGGTCTCTGTGACACCAAACTGATCTTCAATGAGTTCCGCTACTGAGCTTTGTATTCTGTGGCCATCACGCAGTGAATCCATGTTATTACTGTTTGATCCTCTGCGTGCTGCCTGCAATCCACTTTGAATATTAAGTGTCCGCTCGAAAAGACACTGGTGATGGAGAGTAGCTGTGGCAAGTGGGCTCCTGTTACTTCCCTAAAAGCCTCCAAGCTTGATAACGGGTCTTTCATAAGTGTGAGATTACCAGAGTGAAGCCACTGCTGCGTTATTGACAGGAGAGATATTGTATCCCAAAGTTTACCTGTGTGTCACCGAACTGCTGAATGAACGTGAAAGCAGTTTGCAAAACTGGAACCTTGGCAAAAGGATAGTTCGGTATTGTAAGTTTTCATTTCCTACCTCTCAAACATCTGTGCCCTTGACACTGTCCATGTTGCTGTGGCATTTGGTAATGTTATGAGCATGGGTGGCTGCTAATGGTTATTTGTTTTTCTTCCAAAGCATTTTGAATTAGCCTACCTTTACTATCAGTTCCTCAGAATGGCCATATCAGGCTTTCTTGTACAAGCTGTTCTGTTAAAACATTGGTTGGTGTGACAAGTGAGTCCCACAGCTCAACTGGATAGAGATCCACAGATTGGACAGAGCAGATGATTCGGGCAAAGTCCTTGGTGGACTCTCCAAATCCGCTGTTTTGCCGTTATGGTTCTGGTTGAGTTTCTTTAGAATAATTCATTAGTATTTTAATGGTAGGGAGATCCAAGTTCACAACTGTAACACATGGTTGCCATTGTCCTATGTGCTGGGTTTGAAGATTACTGTACTGCTCACTCCAAAAATGTCTCACTCAATACGAATCCCACAGGTTTATGAACAGGGGACTAATGATTTAATCCTGATGCAAGGTTAAATTGGGACGGTGGATTGACAAATAGTGAAAATGTATTTTCAGCGACATGAGCTTTGGCAGACACTGGAGCCGAAAGAAAGAAAGAAAGAAAGAAAGAAAGAAAGAAAGAAAGAAAGAAAGAAAGAAAGAGAAGATAACTAAATAAAATAAATAAAGTTAAATACAGCTTAAGTGCATTTCTCTTTCCCTGAGCAACAGAAGACCGCAGGGTTGTAGTTTGGGCATTAATCTTTCCAAGAGAAATGTAAGCCCTGAAAAATGGCTCAGCCACAAAACCTTGATAAAAGAATGTAAGCTTCTGTGAGATTGTGCTGGTGCGTTACAGTACATCAGTCATCGAAAGCACATACTCTCATAAATCAACTCTGTACCAGACACTTGCTTACCTCCTTGTCTGCTGTATTATTATTCTTTTTCTTCTTTTTTGTATTTGAGGTAATACATGAGACCAATTCTTTTTTTTCTAATAGTTGAATTTACAAGCATTTTTTTTTGGGGGGGGGGGGGGGGGGGGCATTATGAGTACAAAATACTATAAATCCAACAAAAAAAATGTAAAAACTATAAATAAAAAGTTCAGTGTCCATGCCCACCAAAATATGATATTAAATTACTGTTTATTATAGTTGCAAAACTCTAATTGGTTTATGGTCGTTAAACTCGGTTATGCAAGATCAAATTATTATGTATAGAAAGAGCATGCTTAGTATTTTTCTTACATTTCAATTGCAAAAATATCCTTAAACAGAGGACATTTTCCAGGTAATACCATCTTTACAATAATAATAATAAGAAGAAGAAGAAGAAGAATGAGCAATAGTATATTAAACGTATTATTTTTGAGAAGTGCATTGTAATGCAATGTTTTTTTCAGACTTTGACAGATTACAGCGATACATATCATATGCCAGTAAAAATTTAGCAGTATCACTTTATTTTGTAAGGTACATTGCAAATTATTATATACTAAGAATTGGCCTCAGACCACCATAATTCGTTTTAGTCTTAAGAACAAAATGACTTTCTCTATGAATTACCTTGTATGGCACAAAGTTGGCAACCTAACGGTGAAAGACACGTCATTATAAGCCATAGCAATTCTACTATATCTCCATGTGGGATATTGTATATTAAGTTCATGTTTTGCCCCAGGCACAATTTGTTCCCATATACTTGGGGAAAGCCTAAAGCCAGCACGATTGAGATGAGAGCTATCAAAGCATTTTTGTCACACATTGCGTCAGGAATAAAATCCACAAGGAATGGCCTGGGTATGCTCTTAACCTCCTAAACAATGTCTATTGTGCATTGAATGGTCTCTGACGTATAACCTTGACTTTTCCATGTTTGGACTCCATGTATAACATTGCACCCCCCCATCCTGAAGAAAACCTGACTGCACAACTGCGAAAAAATTGTAAAATAAACAGGGTTGAAACAAGATGCTGGATTTAGGAACTACAGTGTACAGAAAACATATCACACAATCAGCAGTTGCACATAACCTATCAACAAGCGTTTTGTTGAACCGGAAGTATATTTTGAGTACATCGCAGTCTGCTGGGGCATGCTATTGCTAGTTTTCTTGTGTGTTTTTATAACTTTTTTTAATATAAACCCAGACTTTCTGTCACTTCCTTTTAGTACTGCATAAAACCTTTTACTTTTTGACAAGCATTGCAAATTAAAAGATATGGCCAGTCAGGGAAGAGGAGTCGCCAAAACATGGCCCTAGGGTTTTCATTTACAGTTAGGGTGCTGCAGACACAATTACAGCTGACAGACACTCAAGAGAGAGAGAGAGACAGAGAGAGAGAGAGAGAGAGAGAGAGAGAGAGAGAGAACATGGCCGGTGGCATAGTGCCTGTGTTCTCTATAATGGTTATTGGGAAGATTATTTTTAATCAGCACGCATCCTGAAGCCCAAACATGGACATCCAAACTGCCAAGGCTTACCTCCCACAGTCCCAAAACGCCAAGCAGCAGAAATCGGGAACATATTATTAAACTCCTAATGATGATGGAGACCCAGCTGTGGTGCAATAGGTCACAAGTGGGCGGACTGTCTTCAGCTACAGGAGAAGCCATTTTGCAGCAGCTAATGATGTCAAGCTGTACTTTAAAGGTGGACCAAACTTTTGTAAGCACCATGGGTGGTGGATGCAGAAGAGAAAGCTGTAATATCAAGTGTGCAAGCATTTATTTTAGGGTCCCTCCTAAGGAAAGATCACGATACCAAATTACCTGCTAGTTTATTCACAGTTGCCTGCCATGAAGTTCGTTTGTTTGTCTGTTTTGTTGTCGCCTGAAACCTTATAAAGTATTTTCTGTAGTATATGTCAATATAGCCAAATGAGCGTTAGGCGTATTCTGCATTTTTAGTATGTAGCACTAAATTAAAGAATCATAAACTCAAGTGGAGTTATAACGCCATCTACTTAGTATTACTTTTCTTCTTAGTGCCTCACAGCTTTACCTCAGGATGTATGATTACGTGTTTAAAGTTATGGTTGTACTGCTGGGTGTTCATAACTGTCTGTGAGCCAAACAGATAGTCTTATGTTTCTCTTTATGCAGTCAGTTCAGAATTCAATATTCTGTCCTTGAACTCCCTTGGATGCTATCCAATTGCACGCATATTCTCTTCACTGTGTCAGTGAACCTTCCGTGTTAGCAGGTTGGTCTGAGAAGATAGTGTCACTTGGCAAAGATATTAGCACAGCTACTGGACACTCCTTATCTGGTGCAGGCTGGGTTGGGTACATACATAATAAATACAGTATAGCCCAGTAAGAATATGAATATGTACTGTTTCATGTTTTATTCAGGTAATTCAAAGACATCACATTAAAAAAAAAAGTTTCAGATATAAAGTGACCAGCCCTTCAGATTAGTGCTTAGGTCACTGTAAACATCAAAACCAGACTGAATCCAAAGCTGATAGTGGACGACAAGGGAAATCATTCTGCAATCAATTTGACCTGGTGTTTGAGACACAGAGATCCTGTTAACACTGCTCGATAGGTTTGGCTGCTTTCTTGGAACATAAGGTACGAACTGGCTCAAAGTTTCTACTACTTCCTATTCAAACATACCCTAAATGCACCTTTTTTTCCAAAAGCTTCAAGATATTAAAAAATGTCTTTCAAGATGTGGGTCCTACCTAATGTTAAAACATAATTTGAATTCCCTTCCACAATTCCCTTCAAAAAATACAATGGTTGAATGTACCGCAATGCACCCCATACAGTCTGTATGTTAAGCCAAGATCCTTTGGTATAGCCATAGAGATCCAGTAGAATGCTTTGCAACTCGGGAATTCTAGTAGGGTGGATCCTTGACTACAGGTCTGTCCAAATCAATCACCTGGGTACTGTGCACTTGGGCCCTTGTTACTGCCACTTTCCTTGTGCTGCTGCAGAGGCAATCAAGAATTGCTGTAAATGTTATATCAGGGCAGTTGTTTAAGCAATACAATTCAGAGCAATGGCCATTATCATCAGCTGATGACCATACTGGGACTGCAAAGCGCCATGAGGAGAAGCAAAGACGAACTAAGGATTCTGTTTCTATTATGAGCTATGTAAAAGCCAGAAAGAAAACTATTATGTATTTCAATGGGTTGTGTAATGCGAAATTGCATCAATGTTTTTGGTTATGAGTATTGCATTGTATTTTTATTTTATTTTTTTTTGTAGCTTTACTTTATGTGAACTGTTGTATAGCTGGAAAGTGTGTGTCAAATGCAGCCTTTTCACTTTGTTAGGAACTGACAGAAATATAGAGTAAAGGAAATGAATGACAGGACCTATTGATCTGTTGGTGCTTGGGTGTGACTGGTGACAGATATGGGCTGCAGCTGCAGATGATTTTGAAGGTGTCCATCAAAAAGCACAATAACCCAAGCACAAGCTAAATATAGGTAGCAAGTAAGCTGGATCAACAAGCACAGTATGCAGGAAGTTTCACAAAGTGTTGAGGGGTGTTAAGGTTGTGGGCATTTAGGAACTCCATTGTGGCTACGTTTTGTAATGACCTTTTAGCTAGCTGTGTTTTTGGGTACCAGTCCACCTATTATCTGGCTTTGCTTCAGAACAGGCTCTACTATCCAGGGGTATTAATTCCAGGGGCACCTCTGTGTTCAAATATAAACTGTTGAAAAATCATTATATTTCTTCAATTACTCCTTGTGACTGATTTCTTGAGAAGAGCTTTAATAAAAATCACTCAGTGATGATTCAGGAAACGCTTTGATAAATGTTTGTGTTACAGGGATCAACTTGAACAATGGTACATGTTGACCTGTGATAGCTGGATTTACACATAACTATCCTAATCAGAATAACTGCTCAGAAAAAAAAAAAAAAATAAATACTCTGGGGTTTGTATACGGAAAATACACACGGATATTATGAAGTTAGTAAATGTATTCCCCCTGTTTGCCAAATAGATAAAAGCACGCAGAGTAGAATCTGCAAATATAGCTAAGTATTTTTCTTTAGAATACAGAATAGTCTAAACAGAAACCCCTAATAATCACTTAACCAGTGTTTTGCAGTTTACAGCCGTGTATCATCAGTCAATGATAACACTACATGCGCTTTACACAGCTCTCTATTATAACCTTGACTCTTATACTAGGCTGCTAAACCTACTTCCTCAGACAAGTTGCTTTTACAATCCCCTTCAGCATAAACAATAACTTGAACATGACCTCCAATAACACAGCGTTATTATAAGTCGATAATAAAGATCATGCACTGCAGAATTCTGCTGTTATTGGATTATTGTGGAAGCTGTTTTCAAGACTAATGTTTGCCATGTTGAGCAATAAAGTTCCCTTTTTGGTCACTAAAATCTGGTAAATAAAGACAGAAAATAAACAGTGTACAATAATTTTCATACATATAAATTTGTTTTCTAAAGCCCTGGAGTTTATTTGTGCAACTGTATTACTTTTTCGAGGTAAAACATTACAGATAATGAAACATGAAATGTAACTTAAATTTTACCTGTTGCCTGGAACCTAGCAGTCTGTATATATTTTTTTTTACTTTAGCTGTTGCTATTAGCACTTTAGAGGTGGGCACCTGCTCTAAAAAAGATGATGGTAAGACTAATAAAAACAAATAACAATGCTGAAACACAGCCTGACAGATTATTTCTAACCTGTAATTGGCTTCTTCATGGTTTTAATGACATTGCTAAAATGAGCCTATAATATCAGACTCATGGCGCTGAAGAAATTATAAAATATTAGCTATCCCTCACAGTCTACCCACTGAATTCTAATGTGGAGACAGCTGTGTTCAGTTCAGCATCATTTGTGAGTGACGGTTCCCCTATTACACATGTCAATCCTCAGGAAAATATTGCAATGCCGGTATTGGGACACCAGTTTCAGAAACAAAACAAAGGAGTCTGTGCTTTAAATGGATCTACCCCGGCATATATATATATATATATATAGGAAATGTGTTGAACAAAACATTAGTTCATGTTGCTTGTTACGGGAGATAAGGTGGTTAAATGAATTGGAATTGAGATAGGAAACCTTTCACCACAAGGTTTTTGCATCATGCCCAGCCAGGGTTGGTATTAACGTCATTTCAGTCTAGTGGAGTGAAGGTCTTTTTAGTGGCCTCAATCCAGTTTCAAGTGAACAGATCATAAAAAAGACCATATATTATGCCTATATTTATATATTTAAGAACTTTTTTTTTCACAGTAGATAAACAGTGAACCATACTTTGCTAGACATTTAAAACCAAGGACTAGATAAATTTGGAGTCCAAGCTGTAACGTTCTTATCTGGAAAAAACTTTCTGATACTATGCCTTTTGTTAGGACTAAGGATAAACTGACTTTGAATACTCCGAATCTCCAGTGCCATCACTCCAGAATTTTCTGTGAGCACCAAAATCTATACATTTAAATTAATAAACAAACAGATCTGCACTGCAGATGGAAGCAGCCTTAGCACTTCACAGCTCAGATCAATTAAATGTGCCCAGGAGGTCACATCAAGGCTTTGAACATACATTTTGCATTCCAAAAAAATTAAAAAGGCTTAAGTCTGCAGTCTGTAATCACATCCATGTTTGCTCTTGCAGAGTGTAAACAGATTTGCCAGCTGTGTCCAGAGTTAGCAGGTCTAATACTTCACACAAGGTTGCAGACAGTCCCAAGATATTTAATTAGCATAAACAGATGCAAAGACTACATGTGCAATATAGTTCCTTCAATATGGAGACAGTTTAGAGACTGCAAGACCTTAAATCAACTGGATTCAAAGCCGGTTCTAGAAATAAAGTAACCATTTTGAAAAGGTCTTTTATAGGTCACCCACATATACTTATATGTAATATAAAGGTTTTGTGGGTAAACAGCTACAACACGTAAAAGCCAAGGTTTAAAAAGAAGTTACAGTAGACTTCAATGTATAAAATGCACTTTTTTTTTATTATTACAAAAGAATATTCAGAAAAGTGAAAGAAACAAACACATGTCTATAGTTAGTTTCTCCAACCTGTCTCAAGTTTACAGGCTAATACAGCTTTCAGAATGTTTACTAAAGTTCAGAAATATGCTCTAGAAACTTTTCATGGAATCAGCATTGTTTAAAATATTCTATCTCATTTATTGCCTTTACTTTTTTTTTTTTTTTACATACTCTTTACAATTATTACAAAAACAACCCCATCAAAAGAAATATTAGTTCTCAAAGGTCTACTAGTTATATACTGTATAAGAAATATTGCATTATTAAAAAAAAAAAAAATGGTTTAAAGTTTGTAATTTTTTTGGCTTTAAACAAAGGATTTAAAGAGCAAGTGAAAATGTTCATATAGTACTGTACTTGAGAAATCCCAAATACGCTGATTATTGGCCTTTGAACCATAAGCTTTGGTAGCACTTGTCTCCTGCCAACTACTTATAACTACACTATAATAAAACCAAAAGAAAAAATATGAACACTGTCACTGTCACAATACATAGCCCACACTTTACAACAGTCTGACATCAAAGGCGTCAGTTGCACCCCCCACCCCCCCAGACCTTGGTCGAAACACATTGCACTTTGAAAACGGGGGGATCTGGAATGGGGTGGGGGCTTTGTATGATATTAGTCACTTGTATTTTTAATAGAAAGGTTTTTTCAAACATCATTCTTTTCTAATCTAACCCGGATCTGGAATGAAGTTGGCGACGGTTGTTATGTGATGTAATTGCTTGCACTCAAAGTCTCAAGGTATTCTTTTTTTTATTGATAGTTCATCGTTGTCCAGTGATTATATCGACAACAAACAATGACATTGCATTTTATTATTTCTATAATAATATAATAGTATTTATATCATGATGAGTCAAAGGCAAATCTCAGGTATGTTTGTCACAGCAAGTGGAAAACAGAAGGAATTAAACACAGTGAGACAGCAAGGAGGGGTTCACTGTAAGGTCGTGAATCCAATCCATTAATGCTTATGTTCCAGTTAGTTGCTGTCTAACACTGTTCACTATGGCTAGCTCTTCGGGAAGGACGTGGCAATCCACCAGAGCTTTGCGTGTACATTACGGATAGCCAAGTGCAATTTATAAAGCAGGCACAGAGTGCAGCCATCTTGCAGAATGAATGGTCTCTCTATTCTCGGTCAGAGGTTAAAACAAAATATGTTTTTGTCTGTTACTCTCACATTGCACATTAGGGTTACATGTCACCACTTCATAGCAATCCTATGAAGGAAATATATCTTTGACATTTACAGTGAAAAGGCCTTACTTTGCAAGATTTTGTGCGTCCTTTTTTTAAAATTTATTTTAAAATGCTCTATTCCGACTAAGTGAGCATTCACAAGGTCTAAAGAGCTTTTTTAAGATGCAGGGTGACAATGCTGGAGTGTTGAGAATATTTTAATGTTTTAGGGCTCATTCAGAGGGCAGTGTGTAGAAGTGGAGATTTTGGTATTTAAGTGCTGATTGTGGTGCAGCTTCACAACATTGTAGTGTTTTTATTTTAGTATTTATTACAATGAAGGGTACAGAAATGTTAAGAATTGTCTGTTTTACTGCTAATCTAGGTGGGTATATCTATTCCACTTCTTGCTATGGGTCAATGTAATTCTATTCAATCAAAAATCACTTGCCACTTAATGGTTACATTTTGTGCCGCTGATCAGTCCAGCTTCCAGTCTTATGAGAAACACACTCAAAACACATGCCGCAGCAAAAAATAAGCTGAATAATTCCCAAAATTCACCCCTAAAGCAGCACAGAACTAGGCTGTATTGTCAAGTCAAAATGCAAATGGTATAACCCAAAAGCTCCACATTTTTTTTATTTATTTTTTATTGTGTTTGATAAAACAGCTATGCCCACAGATAGTGTGCATTGTCCAACCTTCAAATTTCATCAGTCTCTGGCTGATTGGTCATAATCAGGCCCAAAAGGCTATCTGAATCTTTGGAGATTTTAAAGCTGAACTCTGGCAGGAGTCTAAGACTTCATGTTTTAAATTCTAAGGTCACCAAATGTCAGCCAAATGTTCTAACATTGTCTGTGGTTTTCATTTTGAATGGCTCTGAGCTATTTAAATAATTTATTGATTAAATAAACCCAGGGAGCTGCAGGGAACTGATGTAAAATGTGGTATACACACGAATCCCCCCGCATACACACACACACACACACACACACACACTACTGTGTGATGAAGCAAAGTTTGGGATTACAGGTAAATACATGGAGGACTGTAACATTGTTTATTTAAAATGTATGGTTCCAATACAGTATACAGTTATACAGTACAGTTATAACTAATAGATTGTATGGATTTCAGTCTTCATCCATAACATAAGCAATATCACAATATGGTTGTGTAGTTAAATACTATGTTTAATTTGAAAAAGGTTGTCAGTAGCCAATGTCTTTTGTTATAACACTATGTGCTTGAGTATTTGAATGCAATTATTATGTAACTACACGTGCAATTACAATGTCACTGATGTCTATATTGTTTTCTTATAGTCTCCGATTTACACAGATATGATGGATGATGAATGATTTTACTGTTCAGCTGCAGTTGCCTGTGTTTTAAAAGTGCTACAGTAAGTTCCTGCCAAAAAAAAATTTGTTATGATACTTTTTATGTTTAGCTAAATGTTAAAATCAGACAGCACCAAAACAAAAACCTAACATCCACCAATAAAAAAGCTCCACAATTCAAATTGAATATTTTGATTGCAACACCAAACAGCGTCAAAGTAGAAGATAAGAAGGCACAGATTTCCTTAATATTTTGATAACTGGGTTGTAAAAAAACCTCCATTAGTAATTAAAATTAAACCCTAAAAAACTGTTATTCTTTATTAATAACCTTCAATACATTTAAAAACTTGTCTAACGCTGCTTATGTATCGATAAGTCATGTAATGCTGGTAAGTCACATAAGCTACATCTTTTTTCATAATATATATATAAAAACAACAGACAATTATATATGTGGGCACTACTCTCATTGAAAGCCATAAGCAATGGTAAAACTTATGGTGGAAAAAAAAGCCTGTATTTTCTGCTACTGTCGTGTCGTGAGTGACACAATAAATATTTCAGTGTGAATGTACTAAGTCCTCCTGGTCATGGAAACTTCATCTGAATCTCCAGCAACAAAATGAGTTTGACACGGGTGCCTCGGCTCATCAATGCATCTCCTCTGAATGCCCTGTACATTGTGGTTCTGTGTGCCGTGGCAGCTCCTTTCAGAGCAGTTCGGAGTGGGCACGTTTCACAGGCCACTTGGAGCCCCGCAAAAGTCAATGTCCCTTCAGCTGAAGACACTAAGTCAAACAAGTTAAAGTTATATCCGAGTTGCATCCAGAATCTTGCCTTGTTGGTGAGTGCCCTCGCTCCCATTTAAAGCAAGCTTACATTTGCAAATGCACTCACCAAACAAGACCCAGAAAAGAAAATACATCTCAGAATGCTGCTCACATTTTTGCCCCTGTGTTGTTTAAATGATCTGCCAAGTTATGCTACAATTTCACAAACATCTGTTTAAAATATTAAACCTTTATGAATATTGTTGAGATGCTGTTGCTTTCCAAAAGTCAACTTACAGTGATATCTTTGCTAAGACTGTCTGATCCAATTGTCCTCCACATCCTTACAGAAACATGCATAAACAAAGGATTTGTTTGCAAATTTGTTTGATCTATTTCTAAATGTTTTGATAATTATTAACAAAGAATAAAAGTTTATACAAAAACATTGTCACACTAGTAGTGTAAAGAAAAATAAAAAAAGGAAATGCATTAATAAGTTATAAAACAGTTTGCTGAATATTAAAGGCACCGTTTTTTAGTGGTTGTCACTGACGATGGTTCCAGTTGGATTTGTAGCTGGACTGGAATGTTTACGCTTCAACCTGTGTACCTTCAAATCTTTGTCTTACTGTGATTGGCTGCAAAGAAAACAGGGCTAACCAGAGATTGGCTAAGGTTTGTTGGCTTGGTTTTTCTTGTGTACAGTTTCCTAGTAACTGAAGACATTGTCTGTACTGTAAAATTGCTATAGGTATTTTTACACATTTAATTAAATTTTAGTGTGTAAAAACGATAGGTACGCAGCTTAACTGGACAGTTGGCTATACGTTCTTATTATACTGTTTTGTTATAACATATTGTTTATAACCACCTTTATAACACAGTTAATATATATATATATATATATATATATATATATATATATATATATATATATATATATATATATATATATATATATATGTTTTATACTTCAACAAGGTGTAACCAATATCTGATATCTCTAGACATTTTTTTTTTTTTATTTTTAATTCTAAAGCATCGGATAATTACCCAAGGCTTTCATTAGTATCCTAGAGCACTCAAAGAAAAGCAGATTTCTGTTTAATCCCCAAAAATAAAACGCCCATATAACCATTTCCCAAGGTACATGTTCCAAGTAATTTTGTACTGAAGTTTAATGTATTATGCATTTATCATATGTCATTAGTTGTCCATGCTTCTCTTGTTGCTGTACTTTCTCTTTACCATGCCTGCTTATGATTTATAGTTTGTTTTATTAATAACCTTTAAGTCACTTTGTTATGCATTTACTGTGGTGTAACAAATGATCTAACCAACAGCAGATCTTAACTCTTTCAACACCAAGTAACTTTACAGAACGACTACTTTAGAATAACAACTTGAACAGTTTCAGTGCCTTATTAATAATACAAAAACAATGTACATAGATATGTATTCAAATATAAATATGTAAGTTATATTATGCGCCTGGGGAATTAAAAAAGTTAATACTGTGTTTCTGAAATGTATGTGTTCCTCCTTCCTCTGTATTTTTAAGGTGCTCAATATATCAATATATCACTCCTTGGGGGTGGCACTGGAAATGTCACTATAAAAAGTGGAGGTAAAATAGATCTCAAAACTTCAAACTCCCAGTTATAACAGTGAGTGTATATATATATATATATATATATATATATATATATATATATATATATATATATATATATATATATATATATATATATACACTCACTGTTATAACTGGGAGTTTGAAGTTTTGAGATCTATTTTATCTATTTTAGTTTAAAAGGTAATATTCAGTTGTATATTACTAATGCCTAGTTAACTTCTTACTGTAAACTTCAAAGTTATATTCACATCATTGCCCAGTAACTAGCAGCTGCTTATCTTCTGGGACTTGTCCTTCTTTTGTGCCGTGGGTTACTTATAGTTCCTCAGATTATATCTGAGTTGGAGATAATTGAGTTTCAGGACCTTGGCTTGACCTCTGTATTTGTTGCCCTTTTCATACTTCCAGTTTTACCAGGTTTTAAGGATGTGTAAAAAAAATAAAATATCTTATAAAAGTGAGCCAAACTTTTTTTTATTTTTTTATTTGGGCAGTAATGGTCAGTCAGTCTTCTCTCTATTTTAACTTGTGATATGAATAAAGAGGTAGTCTGGAAAACAACACAAAAAACTATTTACAAACAATTGATGCTGCATGATTTCCAATTCATAAGGAGTCTATGTCGAACATATTATATAACTCATTTGATACCTAAAACCTGTTGAAACAGAGAACACCCCCCTAGCCCACCCCAGTAATACAGTGGAATCCCATGGGATATTTTCTTTGTAGCTGTCAGAAATTGCAATTGCATTTCAGGTTGTTGGTCTCTGAATCAAACGATACAAAACAGTGCTGAGCATGACTTTGTACTGCAGTCAATATGCAGTGAAGAATGAGAGCCTTTCTATTTTGCCTCCTTTATTGTAACTGAATGAAACTACCAACTCTGTTTTGCAAAGTGCCGTTAACTTGCTTGATTTGTCCAGGCTTCTTACTGGTACTCTCTGGGCCCTCCCTGGCATGTCTGCCGATCTGTATTGTGTGCCCAAAGAACATTAGAAAAACTCTGGCATCTGGCAGTTCAGCGACAATTGCATTGTCTCTGACTCTTACTTTGTCAAGCGATCCCTTTTGAAAGGATGACAGCCATCAGCCAAGGGCTGTTGGGGATCAGCTTGTCTTGTTGAAAATCATCACTCATTAGTTTTAGGCTAGTCAGCGTTTCCTCATTGGTAAAGCATGTAAAATAGTTTTTAAAAAAATGTCAGGCATTTGCATTATAGTCAAACATCTATGTTAATGTTTTGGCCCATATTGTTGTTATTTATTTATTTATTTATTTATTTATTTATTTAAAATCTTTTTTCTCGGGATGTCAGTTTTGAGATTTTGGAAATGCTTACTATCAGAGAGTTGTCAAATTCATCACCTAACTCATCAAAACAAATTAAAACATGTGTGATTTTTTTTATTATGTTTTGTAGATAGTATATTTATCTTTGTTTTATAACTGTTCACAAACGTCTTCAAAACATCCATTATTGGTGTTGTCATGGATACAATGGCACCTGTCAACTGAACACCTGCTATCAGACCTCCGAATCTGTCAGGACTGAAACTGAAACTGTCTTACTGGTACAGCAGGGAAATGCAGCTTTATATACATGTCAGGTATTTGCATACCATATAAATTTGTCTTGTAAGAGACAACCCATTTTAACAAAATAAGAATCAAACAAATAAATAACAAACCGTTTCTCAGAGAGTTCTGGGAGCTAAAAAGACATTGAGAAAAGGAAAGTGGTGATGCAGAGCTTGCTAATTGTATTAAAAGCCATCAGAAACGGTACAATTGCAGTTTTTAAAATTTGGAGCACAGGTTTCTGGAGCTGCTCTAGGTGAGATAGACAAGGATCCTAGAACCAGAGAGTAACTGTTTAATGAAGCGGGACTAACGAGGAATGTAGGCTGTCAGCTAGGTAGACTGGAGTGACAGGTCTTCTGTTTGGGAAAGTATCTTTGACCTTTTAAGAAATTTCTCCTTCTACCACTAGCTACACAATAGTGTATTTGTAGCTCCATAGAGGCAATGTTTGAATTTCGCCGCTGAGCTTACCGAATGTTGACACATGACAACTGCACCTTTCTATTGTTTTAGAAGGAGATTGATAAACAAATATAAGGGCTGCATTCTTTCAAGTGATAAATGTTACTTTTTTTAATTATGTTGCTGTCAGCTTTATGCAAACAGGGGAAGACAAATGATTGTGGGGAAGGAAGAAAAAGACGTGGAGACAGGGCTGCAAACTTTGTGAATATTTCATGGAGCTTATTTATCATATGTATGATGCAATGATGCATAATTCAAGAGTGCGTTATTTGATCCTGCTGTTCTTATACAGCTAACAGCAGTCTTCATAAAAGCTAGGAAATTGTCTATCCATCCACTGAAAGGAGCATTCAAGCATTATGTATACGCTTCCTCTGCGTTCTTTAAAGATGCAGTCTCATTTCATTTTGCTTGGCAGAATAATAGTTTTTCCTTTCTTTCTGGAGTAAAAATAAGGCAATTTGTTCAGGGGGTGGGAATTTGACAGCAAAACAATGTGCTGCATAAATGCACTGATATTGAGTTCTGCTACATAGGTTTGACAGTTCAAGAACTAGATCACAGCACCCACACCTCTGCTTGCCTAGGTTGATGGCTGTTTGACATCAAAGACAATCAATAACACAGAATTTCAATTCAGACTTTGATGTTGAGCTCAAAATTAAAGAGAGCGTGTCTTAAAATGTAATTTAAATTCATTTTTTACATGGTGTGGTTCAGTTGCTCAATACAGGTCATCATTACTACCAAAGGTTCTTAGGTTTTAAATACGGGTGTGCCTGAACCCAAAATGTTGGCGTTTTTAAGGATTCTGTGGTTGAGCTTGATTGGTTGAATATGATCATTGAAATAAATGAACCCTTATAAAATGAACGATAATGTTCAAGAGAGAGATATGGCAGTGAAATTATAGCAAGTCATCAGAGTGAAATACAATATTATAGGTATGAAACATCAAGCTTGAGTATACTGTAATGAATCTCCCTTTGGTTCATGCAACAAGATAGGGACCATTCCATTTGAAAGCAGGTTGTCTAGGCATAAAATAGGTAGTTTAGTTGAGGGACAACTTTTCCCTTTTTTTCAAGGTGATAGTAGGTTCCAATTTCTACAATCATTATATCAGATTATACCAGGACAACGATGGCCATTGAAAAGTTGCCATGGCTACCCATCTCAACATCGGCCATGGAATCTTTACTAGTGGCAAGGATTGTACATTTTTGAATTTTGATATCCCCAAAGGCCACAGGATGGCAGTCAACCCCTCAAAAGGTTAGAAGCTTCCCACTTACACCTCTCTCTTCTGTGCTTGCTCACAAGCTTAGCACTTACAGTCATCAAACATGCGGTGAGAGCTGAGGGAAGTACATTTTACACTTTTGTGTACAACAGGTATCAATTGTATTAGATAAAAGCAAAAACATTTATCTGTATAAAATAATAACAATACAAAAATAACATCGCTCACCGCTCACCAACCAATGATTTCTGGTTTCTTTTACATATTCATCCACTCCCTAATTAGCACAGATTACCTAACTGGCCACACCTGTGATTGCTGGCAGGGATAGATTTAACCCCATCCCTGCCAACCTTACATTCCCTCACACACACTTTACACGGGCAGGGCTTCCACTTTGCCACAGTATTATTTTGAAGTATGCAAGATTCCAGTTGCTTTATATTCCAACAGGTAGTGGGTTAGAGTTGGGTGCCCAAATATCTTGCTGCATTGTAGCCCGATATTTACCGCTGAGCCCCATGTATATTTAAATAGCATATGATGATGCCACGTCACAACATGCTGGGAGACACACTGTGCAATCGGCATGGAGACAGACACAACTGAAACAAATACTATAATTAATTCAAAAACAAGTTTAGAATTTAAGATTTTGTTGTGGTAGGTATCTAATTTTTCCTGCCTATCAAAAATCCAATCATCTAACCCTATGCATTGCAAATAGGTTTTTCTTGCTGGCTGTGCACTGCTATTCTTAATTCCTATGTAGTTTGATATGCCTTGTTTCATGAATCAGTCAATGCCAGCACCTGTGAAACAATGGAGAATGGTAATAATATGGGCTGAGAAGTAGACTGGAGTAATTGCTCATACTGGGGGATAGAGCTGGTAATTACTGTGCAGAGGTGAGT
The DNA here is from genome assembly GCF_017654505.1 of Polyodon spathula. NCBI lineage: Eukaryota > Metazoa > Chordata > Actinopteri > Acipenseriformes > Polyodontidae > Polyodon > Polyodon spathula. Next base: position 13,208,743 of record NC_054559.1, read on the forward strand.
TTTATTGGCTTGTAATGTCAAAGTTGTTTTGTTTTTTAAAACTGTAATTTATTTTAAATATGTAACCTTTATTATTTGTTTAGGTTCTTTCCAAAAATGTACTTTAAACTCTCTTTTATTGTTGTCTCTAATGTCATTGTTAAATATGCAATGTACTGAATCATAAGCTTTTTACTTGGTGCAAACTTTTACATACCTAGTTTTCAAATACAGCAGTTATGCTATTGTTTGTCTACAGTATTTAGCTTTCATGTCTCCTAAAGGGCTAAATCAGAATTTCCTGCACACATTTAAAACATAAGGGTAGAATCATGTTTTTTTTTTTTTAGTCCTTTACAATTGGTTTGGTGGGAAAAGCACATTTCTAAAAACATTCTGAAGCTAGGCTAACATAATGGCCTGGGGGTATCCAATATTTGCTGATAAATGTATAATGTCCAATCCCATAAGAATACAGTTAACAAAAATCCTTTTCATTAGAGTTAGTCATGAGAGACCAGGTTAGGATTTAGCTGGATGTTGTTCTGGATGACAGCGGTATTATAGAGGCTAGAGCAAACATTTTGGAAGAATATGCTAGAAGAATGTTGTACTTGACGCCCACCCCCAACACACACGCACACGCACATACATATGTACATACACTAACATCTTACATGCTTGTGGCTTTTCTGTAATTCACTACTGGTTTTTTTTGTTTGTTTTTTTGTTTTTTGTTTTTTGCACAAACCAGCCACCAATCCATCGTAATAAGAACAAACACTTAACACTGTGAATTACAGTTTACTGATTGTGAACAACGTTTACTACATAGTAAGCTGATAAACAACATACATTACCAGATGGCAGTGGACTTCATCCAAAAATATGCAAGCTTAAAAGGCACCAGTCAGATGCACAGCGCCACCTACAAACTTTTACATGCCTAGATCAGCATACAGATTTGTTTTAAGTTAATATATACCATATAATAGGAAATTTTGGCTGGTATTAAATTCGACGGATTTGCTACAACCCTGTATCTTCTTTTAACAGCACATTCACTAAAAAAGTCACAGTTTTGCATTTATACTTTTAATTCCAAAAACATTTAAATAAATGTTTACTTAATTAAATATGTCTACTAGAACAGTGTTGTTTACAGTAACTCGTTATAGCATCTATAATGTAAATGCAGCAACCTGGAGAACAAAAAAGAAGGAATGTTTTGCTTCTGGACTTCGTGATACCCGAACGAAGCTTGCATTAGTAGTCGTATCTACAACGTATGGACAATAAGAATCAACCATTTTGTTACAGACTTCAGCAAGTCTGACACAACCAATTCTGGCTGTTACTTATTTAAACCCATGTAAAACAAAACAAACAAACAAACAAAAAAAAAAAAACCACAAATGCTAAACAGAAAAAGAAGAGTCCTACCATAGTAGCAGGTAGTTTACAGTGCCTCAGGGTTTCTGATCACATCAATTCCAGATATTTTAAATCCATTGATGAAAATGCCCGGTCTGCTTTTAATGTTTTCAAGCAATTGGCTTCATCACTGCCAATCTCATATCCACTTTGATATCTGACGCATTATTTCTCTTGTCCAGTTCTTCTTTATCCTATTCTGTGTACCAGTCTGAAAAAGTACTATAAACCAGGGGCATATAGCCTAAGTTAAGATGTGTGCTGTAATTTTGAAAGAATAATTTGTTTTTAATGTTTTAATAATAATAATAATAATAATAATAAAAAAAACCCTGAACCTTCTAGCGCCCCCCTCACCTTTGTAAATTAGAGCCAGGTGCAGGGTATTTAAAGAAAGCAGCCAGTCTCACCAGGCTGCTGTGTGAAAAGGAGCCTGATTGAAGGTGTGCTCAATTGAACAAATTCAAAGGTATTGTGTAAAGCTTGTTTGCGTTATTTGTAAAAACGGTGTGCTTGTTTTTTTTTTTCTCGGGGGGGGGGGGGGGGTTGGTTTTGTTTTTTAACAGGTAATCAGCTTAGCTGCACTGTTTTAGTCAGGTGGTCCAGTTTTGCTTAGTTAGTGCTTGAAAAGAGCTAGGTGTTTATTTTGTTTTTGTTTTGTTTTTGTAAATAAAAGTGAGCAACCACGCTAAACACCTGGCTCTAATTGAATGAGGGACTCCTCCCTGTGGTTAAGCAGGCATGCATAAAGGCTGTCTGGGTGAAGGCTAAGGACTGTGTAACCTGCAACCTGAAGAATTGTTTTTTAGAAATGGTAAACGGCTTAGCTGGCCAGGTTTATAGTTTAGAACTTATTTAAAAGTTTAGTCAGTACTCCAAAGACGGAGTTAGGCTTTTTGTTTGTGTTTATAAAAGTGCACAGAAAGGGCTAAACTGTAGTTCTTGCATAATACATTCTAAGAGGTTACTTAACAAAAGAATTTCAAATAAAGTGTTACCAACTATTTCTTTTCAGTTTTAAACCAATGAGGGGTTATAAAACAACTTTAAGGATGTTCTCCTTCAAAAAGAATCCAGAAAAATCCTTATTGGAGGGGTTAAGCTAGCAAATCCCTCATTGTTCATTAAAACAGAACGCTATCCAGACTGCTGCTCATATGAGCTCAGTGTTGTCTGGAGAAATGAAGATGTATCTGTTTTAACTGTCACAACTTATTGTGTTGAGATCCAAAGGCAGACTACTCTTATTTGCAAGAATCAGCTTTTAAAAGGCTCCATGCTAGAGGAACTATGAAAACATTAGGAAGATGAAAGGCTTCTCTGTTAAAATCTTGAAGTCTGAATTCAGCGGTGATGAATATGAAGGTGCACATTGTTGCCTCTGATTTGCAAATGCTGGCATAAGGAAGAGTAATGCCCACGGCAGACATGCGTAGTTATTTTATCGGTATAAGGGAGGTAAGTCCACTGAAGGACCTTGCTTGAGGTTGTTCACCCTGTGTATTTTTTTTCTGTTGTGTGTATATTCTCCTCCAGAATTTTAATGAACTGAAGTTCTTTGCTATTAAAGTTGAATGCAACACAACAAATGTTCTTTTTGCAAGTGGAAGTACAAGTATCTTCCTAACTCCTCCTGTATCTCTTAACAAAGTAACCAGCATTAAAAGACTTAGACCTGAATGAAATCAAAGTATATGGATGTGCCACAGCTACAGTATACTCAGTGTTCATCATTTTCAGTTTTTATCTTAAGTTTTTCTTGGGAACTTATTTTAGATATATTAAAATTGGTTTTTAATTGAAACATCTGGAAAATAAGTTCTCGGTATACACACTTTACATGTGGAATATGATGTGGAGCAAGTCTGGTTTCTGATTAGGTTTAATGTTCCTGGGATGTATGATGAAGCAGAATCTGTGCAAATCAAGTTCACATTTTCCCAAATTGGCAATTTGCGACCGCTTGGGTAATCGCTGTGCTGATGGAAATGGTATCTGCTGAAGGTATGAATGTGAATCACCACAAAACAAGCCAGGTTTATTCACCTTGAAATCATAAAAAGAAAAGAACATTGACAAAACTGGATGGTTCAGAACTTTGGGAGACACATCAAAAATCACACTGGACATATCCATCAATGTGTTCCACAAGTTTACCAAGTACCAACTAAAGCGTCATAATTTTCTATCAAATATTTACGATTAAGATTGTTGGTGTTAGCCAGTGTTTAGCTGATGGTCAGCACTGTCGCACAAACTCACCAATACATACCCCTCTGCAATAAACAGTGACTGTCTAGCAAAGCACAGAGCTCTGAAAAACTCATTAGCACAGTCATTCTGCACACAATTTTATTAAAGCGTGTGCAAAAGCCACAGAAATTGATTGCTTGTCTCTTGGTTCACTTTCTTGTTTTAGTTTTAATCTATCATTTACTTGCAGTATGTTCTTTTATTTTGTCAGCACGAATATGTATCCTCTGCCTCATCTGATCCACTTCTGCTGTTTGGAATTTTGTAAACTTCAAAACATCGTTTTCTTTTGAATATTCATAAACTGATTTACATTTGCTCCCCATTCCTTATCCACTCAAAATATTATATTTTCGTGTATTTCAATTTATTTTTTGATCAAGCTAGTTACTACGCCCATCACTTGCCACAATAATCGGACTTTGATTGGCCATTGGCCAACAGAATCTGATGATAATGTGTTTGTAAGCAACAGAGAACCAATCACATGTGACGTTTGAACATTATTTGATCCTCTGTCAAACATACGTGCTGTATTCTAGGATACAGTGTAGAGCTGCTTATTGGAGTCAAAATAAAACTGAATTTTAAACACTATTTCCTAAAAAGAAACAGTACTGGGAAAATGCTGAACAGTAGATTAAAAATCGGGTATAAATCAATAATAAGCAAGGTTCAGTAGAGGAAAAAAAATGTCTGTACAATTCGGGAATAAACCGGAAATGCGGAACAGGGAGTATACTTTATAACTTCCATCGTTTTGAGTTAATACAGGCCTTAGTTGAACCAACTGTATTTGACAGTATTTACTCCTAAGTATTACTTTAATTGATAAGGGGCTGAATAACAGATTTATGGCATGTGTGTTTCCCAATCAGGGTTTGTTTGTGATGAGTGGTGGCATACCAAAATGCAATGTTCCATTTTTTTGTTTAAAGCAACATTGAACTGTTAATCTTACAAAACAAGTAACTCTTAAAGTTAATTTATGCACTCATAAGTGTTCCCTGTTTGTTTGCTTGTTTTGTTTCTTACCAAATAATAAATAATTGTAACAATCATTGCTGTAGCTGTTTATAACACCACACTTGATGCTGGAAGCAGCCATACTTCAGTTGGGTTCCATTTCTAGCAAATAGTTGGCTTAGCAATCAAAATTGTTATTGTGGTGCCCTAATTACCCTGCTGAGGAAATGTATGGCTTGAGAATGTTACAGAACGATGGGTGCACTTCATATATATCAATTAGTTCTTTAATCTCATCTCACTGACATATTTGCTCTCCCTGAAAGCTTCTGTTTTCAGTAACCACACAAACATATAATGTGTTTCCAACCTCTCCGCTTCGGTGTACTCAGTATAGGATGAAACTGGTTTCACATAATAGACCTGTGTCTGTGCATAAGTTGTTTTCTATGGTTTGAAATCACTGCATGTTTCATGAAACAATGAAATCAATGTAATGCAACTTGGTGTCATAGTGCATGGCAGGTTTTATACAACCTGTAATGACTATAAGATAAACTATAACCATTTCCAACAGCACCTTCCCAACATTGCATTATGGGTTGAGATATAATAGCAATATGCTGGTATAATGAGTCCCGTCTTTTCACCCACATGAGATATGCTTATCATGGATTTTCATTTAATAAACAAATATACATGCTTCTTCGACATGAGACAACATCGTGTGATCAGATATTCCTGCAATATCAAAAATAAATACATCTGGAAGGCACAGAGAAGGATAAGCTTAAATGAAATACCAAGGTATGTACCAGTATAACAATGGGTATAATTGTGAGTCATTGCAGTAGGTAGGTTCATATGATTTAACTATAGATAGCGTTGCTGTTGACTTGTTGTGGTTAGCTCTATCTGGCAGACGACAGCTCTTGTACACGGTGTTATATAGGGTTAGGGTTAGGGTTAGGGTTAGTATACAACTCAAAGTTACAAATGCAACTGAGCTTAGAACCATATACTCAAAACTAAAGCCCACAATAGCCACCAGATCATTTCATTTGAACTTGCAAACCCACAGTTATAAAGGGCTTTACTGTATAGTCAATACTACTGAGCAATCCAGACCCTTAAAAATGATTTATGTTTTAAACACCTTAGTGAGAGGGCAATACAATCCCAGACTTCAAGCACTGAGGTTTAGCCTGGTGTTTATGCTCCTTCTCCAATACAATGAGTTAAATTTTCTAACATTGTGTTCATGTCACATACTTGATCTATTCCTGCACTTCAACCATGCTATTGTGTAACAAGCTGCCAAGCAACCCCCCTTAAATAAGATGCTGTTGAATAAATTCTAGAGAGAGAAAGCATGTGGACAGAACTAGTTCAGCATGCCAGGAAGGGCAAAGCCCAATTGTATTGTTTTAATAAGTCTACACAAGGCTGCTTTTTCCAGTTATTAATAAGGAGCAGAACAGAGCCTTGTTTTCTCGCCATTCGAATATTGTTTGGAACGCTTGCTGTTCCCTTCTGTGGCTGGCTCATGAATGTACTCATTTCTAAATGACTTTAGCAGGAAGGCAAAAATGAATTAATAATAGCTTCCATATGCTCATCCACAACCATTGCCTTTTTTGTAAATGTAATGACAGGCACCCCTGAGCTTCCTTCGTGAATATTATCCATATTAGATTGTGAATACTGGAGCACAGTGGGCCTATGATATATACATATCTAATGCAAACCCAAGACAAAACTGATAATCAGCCTTTCCAAAACAGAGCTATAGGTTTTGATTAACCAGGATTAACAAATAGCCAGCCAGGGAGGGCTTATTAATTAGATGGGGAGCTTCTGTTTTAAACCATTTACCACAGAGCAGGCAATCGTTGTTTGACAGATGCAGGAGCAGACAGATCCTCTGCACCAGGCAGTTAGTAGGTTAAGGCTGGATATTGGATAGGCTGAGATCCAAATTAAGTCTAGTAAAAAGCAAGGTTGGGGCTTACATTTTTAGGTATAAGGATTGGGGCTGCTGTGCAGATTATGATAATGGTCTAGATATCCCTATTGCAACCAATAAACTACCAGGCATTAAACATGAAGTCACAATATGTGTGTGTTTCTACCAGGAGGTGCTTCAGAGAAACAGGACCAGAAGAGGAAGAATGTTGATATCCATTGCAATAAAAGATTCACACTGGAATATAGTAGGGCTATCAGAAAAGGTGAATGAGGTGTACTGTATGTATGCCGACTGGAGTATATGCCAGTTGTGTGCTTGATCCATTGCATTTGCTAATTAATTGTTCTGTACAAAGGGGCAGAGGTGCAAATGGCTAGCTACAATACATTTGGTATAATGAAACACACCAATGGTGTCACAATGGAACACATTGGTAATCCATGCCATTATCAATGTGGTACTGGTTGTATTTTATCGGTTTATTCCTTTGTTAAATTAAAACGGTACCATTTTGATATTTATTCAAAAAACTGATCATACCCTTGTGCTATCATTGCCCACTGCACGTATTACATAAATAGCTCCACTGTGTTACAGTTGAAGGTTATTTGGTAAGGGTTATTATGCAAAGGGAGGACTGGTCTCGCCTGGTGACAGCAAGGTACTATGCTGGTGTATTTATAATTTAGAAAATTAGTTATGTAACTTTACAATCCTGTCCTGCACTTTCCTCTTAATCAGAGTCTAGAACAAACCCCTGGAGCCACTCACAAAAACACATTGCAATCAATCCACTGTGGCATATCAAAGAATGGTATGGCTGACAAAAACAGAAATGATCCCCCGGGAGGTAAAGACATTGAACGCTGGACAGAGCAGCCTTCCTCATTCCATTGAAATAAAAAGTAGCCTGAATAAAATTAGAATTTTTTGCAAAAATACAATGTCTACAAATAATCTGCTCTGCAAACAAAAGTAACAAAAATGTATAACTGGAGTTTAGAGATTGCATGTAACCTCTTTTTTTTTTTTTTTAATTAGAATCTCAAGGAAGTGTTAACATATTTCAACAAAAACTGCCAATTTGGCATTGCATTGCAAACTCATTATTGAAGGTAGAAATCAAGCCAAGACCACAGAACTGGAACTAACCAGCAGGATTGGAGGAAATGGAGAGCCCAGATAAAGCAGATGAGCTGGCAATCTGCATCTATCTGTAATTGAGATTTACAAGATGGAGGGCATTACTTTTTACCTTGAGTTTAATATTACAAAGGCAGGAATGCATTCTATAGAATACTACTTTAAACGTGGATTTAGGAGACACTGAAGTATTACCTCCCACCCCAGCCCCTGCTTTTGCATCATCAGTCAAATCCTCCCCCCTCCCCTGTCTTCCCTTCTTGAATGTTGGATTTCTCCAATGTGGTGTTTTTTTTTTTTTTTTTTTTTTTTTTAAGTTGAATCTCAGCTGTGCTGTGGAAATCATATTGTTTTGAATGATATCGTATTTTTCAGGGAACATATATTGTTTAACTGGGGGTGTGCTACTGATATAGTTTACTAACAGAGGATTATCATGGGGGCAAAAAAAAATCAGATCTGTTTTACAGTCATTTCTTTTTTTTATTATCCTGTTAAAAAAATCCTGGCCCCTGGTCTGCATACTGCTAAACCAAGTTTTACAAGTTTATTGATTGAGCCAATGACTTCTATATAAAAATCTGTAATACGAATCTGAAGGTTGAATCTCCTTGTTGGTTAATCTATCATTTAGTTGATAGATATGTGTAGAATGAGAAGGGGATTACCCCATTCCTTGACACAAGCATAGATAAAGAGGTGAAATTAGCAGCTAATGAAATTAATTTCTTGATGTAGCATTTGTGTAAATGAAGCAGTTTAATAGCTTATTAAGGCAGCTGACTTCTTTTTTAGTGAAAAAGCACTTGATTCAAATGCTGAGACAAGTCCTGCAGTGTCAACTATTTTACACTAGAGGCCAGCAGTCTGAGAATAATGCCAGCAGTTAAGCAATTGATATCACTTATAATAATGAAAATGTAATTGAAATGTTCCGTATTGTAAAACATTTTTCCAATACCATTTTTACTTAGTTACAACTTTGGTTTTAAAAGTTGGGGTGAGAGGCAGTCTCTGTAGCTGGGGCATATAGTCATACAATGTAAAATAAATGCTCATATCATTCAGATTGGAGCCTTTACGGTTCTGAACTCCCTGTTCGGAGACAGGAAGGGGTATTTCACAGCCAGTCTATGCCAATAGGGAAATATTTTATGGTATGGAGACCAGGAACATCGGAAGTGGTATCACGATTGACAAATGACAATGAAAAGAAAAAAAACCTTGAAGAAAAAAGTTTTCCTCTGCTTCGGATCACCCATAATAATAATAATCTTTATTTTTATATAGCGCCTTTCATAGTGGACCACCATCACAAAGCGCTTTAAGATACAAGACTAGGGTGTGTGAACTATGCATCAGTTGCAGAGTCACTTATAACAACGTCCCACTCAAAAGATGGAGCACAAGGAGGTTTATTGCGACCTGCTCAGGGTCACACAATGAGTTAATGGCTGAGCTGGGGTTTGAACTGGGGACCTCCTAGTTACAAGCCTGTTTCTTTAACCACTGGACCACTGGCCAGTATTTTTACAAATACATTATTGAGAAATAAGAAATGTGTGTACTGTTGCATTGTGAGGGGAACATTTCCCACTCGTAAAACAAATGAGGAGGACATGTCCCCAGCATTCCCAGTGTAAATTACACCAATGGTTACACCTATTCTTAACTGCTAATTTGGGTCAACCATGGTTTGGTTTAAATCGACGTTCAATCGTACAGTTCAGTACTGTTCAGTTTATGGATATGCAGCATAGGGGGCACTATATCAGCAACATTTGTATGACAGATTGACCTGGATGGTAAAGGAACTGAAGACATATTCATCCTCTGCTTGCAAAATCCTGTGGCATCTGTCGAGAGGCCCCCTGAGGGCAAAGCAAAATTAAGTCTGACACCTGCCATTAGTAAAAACACACACACAAACAAAACCAATAGTACTATAATAACATGCCAATGTAGAGATAAGAGATCTCATAACAGGATGGATTATGCTGAGGTAAACCAGGAAAATGATGCAATGTGATAAAGAGAAAGACTGGTTGTTTTTGACAAAATAACAGGTCCAAGATACTAAAATGAAATTAAAGTTTCACAGTGAGTGCATATTAGGAGAGGCAGCAATAATTATAAACATGTGCAAACCAGAATTACATTTGTAATGCAGAGTCTTAATAGCACAATGCCATTTAGATCTCAAATAATACTTGTGTAGCTGCAGACACACTCCATTTGAGAGCTCGAACGGTGGAGGGTTCCAGAATACTAACATTAGTGAAATATATTCACACCGGGGTAAATGATCCTGCTGCATAAGGAGAGATACGCTATTTGAAAATGCAGTGAGTCAGAAAGTGTGCCTGAAAACAAGCCTACAAAGTAAGCTATAAAGCACATCCAACACAAAGCATGATTTCCAAACCACCAACGTTCACTTTCTATAAACCCATAAAGATTAAAAGCCTCTTTATCGTCTGTTACTACAGTGTTTGCAATCATTGACATTTGAATCTCACCATAGTTCTGTCATTGAATCTCACCATAGAACAGAGAAACTGAATTTGTGTTGGCCAGGCTTACCAGATAAGTTAAAGGATAAAATATGCATTAAACAAAAGAACAAACTGTAGAAACAGGATTTGCAATGCTTTTTAAAATCATGCTGGGGTTTGCGTAAACGCAGAACACGTCTTTGACTTTGTCAAAGATTCCTGAAATGTTTTCAAACTTCAAGCAAACTTTATATATAATATATATAATATATATATATAATATATATTATATATAGATACTGATATATATATATATATGTATACAATATGTACTCACATGAGTGTATATGTCTCCCAATAGCAAGGCAATATATTTCCACATGGGAGCTTAATTTTAATGCTTTAGATATCAGAAAGCAACATTCTATTATTAGTGGAATTAGTGTGGCTGATTATAGAACGTAAAATGAAGGGCATATGATGCTTCTGCAAGGATCGTTATCAAAGAATTTGGAGCAATAAAGCTCACCAAAGCATATAAGACAATATAAGGATTAGAAGCTTAGCTCTCTTCTTTGCATCCAACAAAGTTAGTAAATAAAATACGTCTAATGCTTAAAAATCTGGTCAGTTTGCTAAACAAAAGCTTCCGTTACTATTTGTTTGTTCATTTTAAAGGCTAATTTTAGGATTCTCTTTCTGCTGCTGATGTTACACTACGTTGTATTGCAGTGAATCCAAGTTTTTATCCGGTTGCTGGTCACAGGATGTATTAAGTGCCTCTATTTCCTGTTAGTCCTAAAGTTGGCAGGGAGCCCTCAACGAAACAGTTATTTAAAAGATGAGGGCCAGTAGCATATATTTTGGTGCCATTGGAAAATGTGTCAAATGGAATTATTCGGAAGAAAATTCCTCCCCTTTAGAAAGGTTTCTGCATAGCATCCAGTGCCATCTAGTGCCACCCAGTGACAGTTGTGACAAGGACTCTTAAAGAGAAATCACACCTTTTGGTATAATACTTGTGTATTTTCTAATAGATGCGGATGGTTCATAAAACATTCACTCCACCATGACCATTGCCTGCTAAATTGCAGTGTCCTGAATTCAGGTTCAGTTTTAAAAAATTTTTAAATAGTTTTGCATTTTATTATTCCAATATTAATCCTTGGTGTCTGTTTTTGCATCCTTTAATTGTTAAAGACCATTTGTTTACATCCCTGACAATGTTTACAGGTGTAGCTGAAAACTGCCTCCTAATTGAAACATGCTAAGCCACTCAATTACTTAAAAGATCATATGTGCTGCAACTAGTATTATTGGTTTTGGGAAGCCAAAAATAAGACACTTTTAAAATGGGTTATTTTTGTCACATTAGGGAGTTGGAAGCTGCCCTAGATATTTGAGATATTCATATACAAAATATGCACAAATAAAATATGTTCAGAATGTATATGTTATACCAATTAGTGACATACATTGTGTTTAAAAGGGTGCATGGTTCATGATATGCACATTTTATTAATACTTAAAAAATAACTCAGACCTTCCAAGTCGCAATAACATGATGCCAAAATAATATATACTACACCGGTGTACACACAGTTTGAATAGTGTGAGGCAATTGTTTTCATGCAACATGCCACTGTAGACTTTACTCTTGAGTTTAGTGCTCCCAATGCTACAACTCAGGAAGACATTGTGAATTTTGACTTGGCAATGTGCATCATTTTCACTCTTCAGTTCCTTTGGTGTTTGTAATAGATTTTTAAAACGGAAGCAAGGTTGTAACTCTCCTGAACCTGCGAGCAATTTATAATGAATGAAATTACACATTTCCAATACAGTTGAGATCGCTTCTAAATTATACCGAGCAATTGACTCCCCACAATTTCCTATAGCATCAGCCTTATTCCATTTGATAAGTGGGGGGGGGGGGGGGGGGGGGGGGGGGCAGTATGAGGGAGAGACCCACAAATTCACATTTCATAAATGCCTGCCCCCCACGTTCTGCAACTACACTCCACCGCTTTCACTTCTGTGTTCGACAGAGACTAACAAAACATCATAAATAATCACTTAAGCAGCCAGGTTCTGTTGGAAATGACATTGGGAAAATAAAGACTGAGTGCCTATTTTATTTTGTATAAATGTATAGAATAGTACCCAGGGAACCATGAATAAATTACAACCTATTACAGACAGTATGCATTATGTAAGAGGCTCATAAATTACCCTAAATGCTTATAGGAGGCCAAGCTCAGATCTACCCTTCCCTCTCTGTCTCTCTGTCTCTGCCTTGCTCGTAAAATTGGTTGTCATATATGGTCACACAGGACTGTACAAGGTGCCCTATTCTGTCATGTGGTACATATTTAATGCTTGAGAGAACAGGCAAGGTGTTTGAGCAGTAGTGTGCATGTGAGTGTGTTTGTGTGTGTGTAGACAGAATGAGAGAGAGAGAGAGAGAGAGAGAGAGAGAGAGAGAGAGAGAGAGAGAGAGAGAGAGCATACACTACACTGAATTACAGTGAATACTATACCAGCTTTTGTTTGGGTGCTGGTCAGACGATATATTAAGTGCCTTTATTTCCTGTTAGTCCTGAAGTTGGCAAGGAGCGCTCAATGGAAAAGTCGGGAGGGCTTTAGTTTTGCTCCAAAGCCCATTTCATATAAGCCAGTCTGTACTCATGCGAATATACATTATTGTACATTGCTTCAATGGAACAGATATTTAAAAGAACGGCCAAGTGGTGTGCATAGGCTTTTGTGAACATTATGTACAAAAAAAAAATAAAAAATTGATTTGGGGGGTTTTTGCACAGCATCCAGTGCCACCCAGTGGTGGGTATTAAAAGAGAAATAGACATCTAACAGACATGAATAAACAGCAGGTAGACTCAGCTTAATTCCCTTAAAATTACAATTATCATGATTTGTACAAGAGAAAGAGAGCACAATAATAATCTCTTATTTGAAAGACAAGCTAAGCAAGTTCCTAGGTTGCTTTGTTGGGGTAGCTTATCCCCCTATATGTAACATGTCATCAATTGAGAGCTAACCAATGATTACAAATCTCATTTCATACCTCTTATTACTTTAGATCGTTTTCTTTCTCTCTCTTTTTTGCTGTTTATAATGTAATTTTGGATATACAGACAACGATTTACAGAAAGCAGCAGCAACATTTAATGTATATGTGTCTGCAATGTCCACATATTTCAAATGGAAATACCAGTTTTAATATTGCTAGTGCTAATTGATTTTAAACCCATTGTTCTTTTCATAGGTGATATTACATTGAGATATTCGCCTGCACATTGCATTGAAAGGATGGCTATTACTTTGTAGAGTGTTATTTATTTATGCATACTTTTTTTGTTTTGTTTTTTAATGTAGTTGAACTGTTACAACACAAACGTTTTCCAGTTAAGATGTAAAGTACTGTAGATACCTTATTGCCACACAAACCCAGAGATTATTAGCAAGAGGTCCTGTCATCCTTTCAAGCAAGCATGTACAGTAGGTGTGCTTTTGCACATCAGATACATTCATCCTGAATCATGTCAAGATGCTGCCACATGCAATTCATCTAGTTATAGTGTAATGCAACACTCCCGCCCCTGTAGTCTTCACAGGCACATGTACAGCGTTCAAGTTAACAATAGCTTTAACAAAACAAGAAACGTTGTGCTGTACACAGCGTAACATAAGCAGGTACACAAACATACACAAAGACAAACACATCTAATATGCTGTTCCAATTAGTTGGTAGCGAATATTGTAGCTGGGGAGATATTCTATATTGCGCAGGGATAGAAAGTTACCCCCCCCCCCCATTTGACTCTACCTGCAAACGTACCTGAGGGGAGTGGTGATAAAGGGCTATGTATTTGCACCTGACCTCATCAGCAGGCTGCAGTTGGCGTAGGGATGCAAGCCGAGAGATGCAATTACACAGCGAATATACTAAGCAAGCACAGTGACAGATGTCTGTAGTCATTTATATTGGCCGCACGTGGGTACGGTTCTTCAGCATCGACTACATTTCGCTCTATCTCTATTCCTCGTGTTCTCTCTCTCTGTCTCTCTCTCTCTCTCCCTCTCTCTCTCAGTTCGCTTTCCACCCACAGAGGAGACAGGAGGCACATCTTTTTTTTTTTTTTTCAGCCCGACCACAATGAAATCTTGGCAGCTAATTGCAGTCGTTGATGCCCTTCAGGTAAGGCACACAGAAGCGTGGGGAGAAGGGGAAGTAAGCGCGTTGTAAAGTGAAGGATTTAATGGAACGTGGGATGGAATGTTTTCAACGCACTTTTGTATAAATTCCGCGACTGGCGTTTTTCCTTTTTTTTTTTTTTTCTTCCGGTAGCACCTTACTACATAAAAAGGTTAGTGCTTACATCGTGGACGCTGGGCTGCTGTCTGTGAGTGTGTGTGAAGGAATTCTGTTGCGATTGGAATGGAAACACAGTGGTGCTGAATGCATGACACCCCAGTAAAGCTGTATATGTATCTAGTCGAGGAAAGGTTTACAAACGCGTTTCAAGTTGAAGTGGAATGCTATACATGTATGTCTTTATTATTATTGTAAGAGTACATCTTTGTTGTTCACTGTGGGGGATGCTGTGATACTGGTAGTTCCTTTTAAGCCTTTATCAAGTACCAGCACTGTTAACATTGCATTTGTTATAGACTTATGGTTAAAGTTTATTATAGCACATGTCTATTGTTCTGATCAATAACTTTGTTATGACTTTACGGGGGAATTGTATTCCAATGACCCTCAAATCTTACTCACATCCAGATTGCAGGTTCTGATAGCACAGTCGTGAATGTAATATCATTTTTTTTTTATTGGTGGTGTGTTAAATGTGATGCTTTGGCTAAGGGTTTTTCCTATTTTATTTCTTTATCGTAATTTTCAAAATAGATGTAACTGTAACAAATGATTGTGTATCGCTCGATTATTATTATTATTTTTTTAACTGAAGAGTTATGTTAACAGTCTGCTGGGATCAGGGGCGCTGAGTGCATTGAAGACGAGACAATGTTATTTAAGTACACCTCAGAGACCGGTGTACTGTTTGCATTCTAGTTGTGCATTAAATACATATTCGTAGGTCTCGGTCGCAGTTAGGGCTGTGAGGGCTTTCTCAGAAGATCTGTGCACAAAGGCTTGTCTTTCATTGTGCCAACCCAAGCAACAACATGTGTTGAGGATTATAGGTACACTTTTATTTTATTTTTTTATTTTTTATTATTTTATTCCACCACACGATCCTTCGGGGAATGAAAACGGTAGCCGTGTATTGCTATGGTTTGCATCGAATCGAGCCTGGCAAGATCACACATGCCCACCTTTGATAGACTATGAACTGAAGGTTATACATTTTTGATAGAGGGATAAGCTGCTACATATCTGTAGAGTATGACATAACCGATAGAATAAAGGCGAATCATTGTAAAACATGTATTTATTTATGTATTTATATAATGTAAATGATTATGCTTTAAATTGAATGGGTGAAGACTGCTGCAAGCTGGTAATTAGAGTGCTATATGTATTTATTACAATTCGAATTTATTTATTCCATTCACTCTTTCAACCTAGGTTTACTTGAATATGAGTTTAATTTGAATAATGCTACTACTAATAAGTAATATAAGACATTGCAACTAGAAGACTTTTTAAGATAAATGCACGATTTTGTAAATGCCATTAAAAAAGCATGTTTTGTTGTGTTTAATGATGCACATCAATTACATTATTTTAAAATGTGATTGTTTTAATTTAATCTAGTCATATCCAAAACAGAGATTGCTTTATAGAATTTGCGGTTTGCTGTCTCAATAACTTTCCTTAATTATATCATGATGGATTTTTAACTTTATTTGCACTTGGAAAGCCCAAACCTTTTAACAGAACCTTTTGGGGCTGTTAAACGTATCACACTCAATGTAACTGCAAAGTCAATGCACTTTGTTTTAGGTATAAAAGAAAAAACATGTGTAGATGCTACCCATCTAAATCTACCTTATTTTAGATTGCAGCCTTTTAATACATGTGCATAATGCACATTTAAAGTCGGTAACCTTAATTGGGAGATTTTAACTTGCAGCTGAAATTTTCACCTGCATTTTGTACACCCCATTGCAGCTTTTTTAAAAATTATTATTCTACATGCTTTTATGTATTATAATGCATGCCCTTAACAGGTTAAACATTTCAGAGATTGTATAGCCTTTAGTTTAAGCCTATATTGCCATTAAAATGTATATTTTTATTTCTGCTTCGCTGTTTGCTTTCATCTGATATTTCACGTATACACATTTCCACAACGTATATCTGTCTTCCTCTCAGCAGGACAGCACCTAGATAAATCCTTGCCAAATTAGACCTGTTTGATTGAAAATAATAAGCTACTGGACAAAACAATGCATCTCTTTGGATTACTGCAGAGGTGCTTATGAATGCTCATTGCTCAAGTTAAGTGATGGACCTAGTTAGTGTCATCCTTTCACCTCTATTAACAGCTTAAACAAACACCAATTATCATGCACATGAAAAGTGTTTTATATTGATTTAAAAAAATGCTGCAAATTACGATAACCCTGTGGAAGACTATGCCTGCTACAACACACTCCTACTGAAGAATTGATAATTTTAACATGCAATTAAAAATATGCAATCATCTATGCACATTTTCATTATAACTTTTACAGCTTGTTCCCCTGTTAGCCTAAATATATCAGCACTGTACTGAAAAAAAAAAAAAAAATGTTATCAGTGAAATAGTTTATAGTTATTGTGATTCTTTTGAGCTTTATTGACATGTAGGGTGTTGGGGTGATTTTTGACATTGTAGAGTGCAGGGAATGCTAAACTGTAGTCATCTTCCCTTGAGTAACTGTATATAATAGACACATATTATATATATATATATATATATATATATATATATATATATATATATATATATATATATACACACATACATACACATTGTACAATTGAATATGTGTTAGAGACACCTATGTTTCTAGGACTTTTTGTTCAGTAGATTGATATTTATTCATTGATTATTGACATTAGTCAGTTGCATTGGTGGTTTGTTATTTTCTGCATATTTACTGTTATGGTAGACAGACTGTTTTAGTATTCCCCCCTTTGCAATTGGCAAATATAATGAAAAAATACAATTAATTTCTGATATAAAGCAATCCCTCTCACTGTTAAATGTCTCTGCCAAGTAATTATCTCTGCAATGATTGCATGTCTTATGTTCAAAGTGAAACAGGGATATTAACCCTGTCTCCCAGTGGCACCAAGAGGCTCCACGTTAAAATAATAATAATAAAAAAAAAATGTTTTTATTAAGATCCATTAGGAGTGTGTTATGCATGCTGTTTTTTTCTTAACAGGTTATAATAGCCATTTAAGTTGTAGGATATAAGAAGCCAATGTGTCAATAAGGGTATTTTTGAAAACCTAATATACTTTTTTTTTTGTTTGTTTTAAATGCAGTGAGGAAGAAATGTGTTCCAAATTACTGAGCTGTGGAAATAACATTGTGCTGTGCACGTCACACTTTCAGAGTGGTCAAATTTCGTTCTGTCCTGTATTGTTTGGAAGATTGCTTTCTAACTTGTTATAATTTTTCCAACACCGTTTTACTGAAAGAAGGGGTTTTGTTTTGTTTGCTAGAAGTTCATATGTGTGTAGTGCAGTATGTGTGTAAACTTTAATATGATGCTTCACAATTACAAAGAGCATGTCTGTTTGTGTGGACTTAACCCTTTGTTGCAAACCTTGAGTTTGACATGAATGTGTCGACTGATATAAAATTAACAGTGCAGTTTTCAGTGCTGGAAATACTGTTATGCTCAGTACATTCAGAATATGAAAATGTGTTAATATCTGTGCATGACTATCCTTATGTGTGTCTTAAGAGTAGTTGTGGACAACCCTAACAATACTATGCATCGAATGATGGTACAAATGTGCAACTTCAGGACAATATCATCATTTGCAAAGCACTTTATGAAATTACCTTCCCAGGGATGAACTGTGCAAAGCTGATTCACTCAGATTGGAGAGGTTTTGATACTCTGAGGACTATTGCTGGAATAAAAGGAACATTTTTTAGCTTGGAATTACATTTTTTTCCACAAACTAGTCCATGTGATACAGAAGATACTGTAATTATGTTGATGAGAACAGGCTAGAAATGATACCCCTTAATATCACTGGTGACTGGTAACCATGGAAACACTAAATGATGTTCTCCAGCAATACCAATACCTAATATTGAGGAAACCTAATTGTTTGCTTTGTTTCAGTTTCGTCTGAATAAATGTATTTGTATGCTGTAGGCTATTATTACTGATCTGTGTTAAAGGTTAACATTTTGCTTGGGATTCGTGTAATAAAAGGAAATAAAAGGAATTAAACCGACGGTATGGGAAATTTTTAAAATTTAATGGGATTCGTGGTATATATATACCGATAATATATAGTATTATATGATATATATATATATTATATATATATTATTAATAATATATATATATATATCGATATATGGGACGATAACTGTAACAATACCCTATAGGCCCTGTAATTATAACCTCTAAAGTACATTTGTATTTGTTTAGTTTTTTTGTAATGTATTTTAAGTATGTTTGATGGTGAAACTCAATTATGAAGTAATGCTGGCTGCTAATGATCTCACTTTTATTCAGTGGGGTTTGTAGTGCAATGATGGACTTTCTCACAAACTGCCCTATGCTAGTAAATCCTCATACTCTGCCTTGGGTCAGCCTTCCAGTAACAGATGTTTGGGAAACATTTAATCTGTACAACTGCATGTGTGCGTGTTCTCCAGATGGCGTTGGAGTGTGTTGTTAACCTCTACAGATATTTCTTGACTCAAGTAGAAGTTCAAGAGCCTCTGGAGACACATGGGAGTTAGGGAAACACTGGATGTTGCATTCAATGCTCTCACAGTGTTATAAAGGTTAGACAGGCTTTCTGGGAATTATCTCCCTTGGGGTGTGAGAAGATGAAGTTCATTGTCAGTCACTGGTTTATTCTGGGTTTAAAGGTGTATTAATGCTCAAACACGCTATCACTGAAAAGAAATGTGTGGGAAAGTACTTGATAATTCCTGTTTTGTTAACTGAAGAAAACAGGTTTAACACTGTTTTTGCAAAGGAGTTAATAGATTATGGCAGGGGTGGCCAACTCTGGTCCTGGAGAGGCACAATCCAGCAGGTTTTATAGGTAACCCTTAAATCATCAAATTTCTGAAGACTGTAAGTTGCAGATCGATTTATCAAGTTAATGTGTTCAATTAAATCAGTAGTGGTCAACTCTGGTCCATGACAGATGCATGGTGTTTTTTTTTTTTTGTTCCAAGTTATCTCTAAAATTACTTAATTGAACAAATGACTACTTCAGAAAATTACTGCTTTAGAAAGTGATGATTAAGGGCTACCTATAAAACCTGCAAGCTTTTGGCTCTCCAGGACTAGGCTTGGCCACCCCTGGATTATGGGTACCATAAATACTGTGCTTAAAATGGGTTAATACATTGACACATATGATAGTTTTATACCTTTTTAAAGACAATGTATAACACAGCTATAGTATGTATTTCTCTTTGTCATGCTTGCCTGTACAGAATAGATATAACATGTATGTGTAAATGTTTTAAACCTAAACCCAGCTGAGAATGTTGTGTATGTAATCCGAGGTGACAGGGTATAGGTTTATCAAACTGACCCCTACGATCAATACATGGAACAAACTCCATACTCCAAGGTTTTTTGCATAGCAACATTTCCTTAGCAGCAGTTGACACTCGGCAAACATAATAAAGTAGAATGCCATTATTGTGAAATTTGTATAGGTGCGATGCAATACAATTAAACTCAATATTTTGAGTGCTGTGGCTTTTGTGGCACTGAATTTGAAGATGCCCTGCTGCTGTTGTTGGCTCATAATGGGATTGATTTGTTGATGGAGCTATGGTGAAAGAGAGAGAAACATCAGACCATTTTCTTGACAGAAATGTTATTTTCTGTAGAATTTCCTTTGCTTGTCTTGGATTGTTAGTTCCACTTCTTCTCAATTGAAGTCACACAGCACACAGTATTGCTAGCAGCAATAAGTGGAAATGAAAGGCTGCAGTGCCAACATTAGAAAATACCTTGGATTCTACCTTTCTGTTAGGCATTCCGAAACTCAAAACATTGAAGCTTAATAAAACTGCAGCCGCTATTGTCATTCAGCACGACTTTTAATGTTGGCTTCTGTGAACACTGGTAGTTTCTGGCAAAAAGGGATGCAATGTGATAGCTTCTCTTGCACCCTTGTTTTTACATTTAATGAGGTATATTTTTCACTACTGTATACTTTATTAATTTTTGATAAATCCCTGAAGCTAAACAGACCTTTTAATACAGAATGCCCTGGAGTATTGTACAAGATTAATTCCAAATGCCCTTTTCCACTGCCTGGTCTAAACCCTTTGTATTATAGTGAGCTTTGTCATGCTTCCCTGCAATGTCGTACGAAAGAAGGTACTAATAATGTTCATTAGCACAGTGCATGCAATTATCTTACAGTAAATGAGTGATTGTTTGCAAGGGACAGTTTGTTTTCCCCTCCCAGAAATGGTAAAAAGGAGAAAAGACAGAAAAAAACAACCACCTTGAATGACCCCTAAAATCATCAAGAGGATTAGTCTTATTGATACCAGCATCATCGACTTTGGAAATGTTTACTGATTTAATGCCTGCACATCTTTGTCTCTGGATGAATGGATGGATGGATGGATGGATGGATGGATGGATGTAGATATAGGCCAGTACACTATTAAAACTTCATTAAATGTTTTAAACTGCAAATATTTCATGGCTGTCATATTCAATAGCAAATGCATAGGCCAGGGCACAGTGTTTAAGTGCTTAAACCAATGTACCATCTTATTTAAAGGGATGACTGTGCCAATTGAGCTGATTTGCAGCTGAGGTAGAAGTAGTGGCTGTGGTGCAAAGAGTATACAGGGAGGGAAATATTCATTTAAAATTCACCAAGTGCCACTGAAGAAAAAATATTTACTGTATTTTTCATATGAAACTGCAGGTTATGAAAAAGAATTCCAGTGCTTGTCATGTCATGTTCTAACTGGTTCACTGCACAGGATGCCCCTTATGTTCAATTGAATGAAATCCTCGCTATAAACCTCGAACACAACATGTGTGCCTAGAACTGACATTTTCTCTCTTCCCAAACATCTGAGTCATTTGTTCAATAGGCACATTGTGACGGGTTTTCCAGTTGGATACAGCTAGAAGTAATGGCAAGTATTGACGACACTGACCCCAGCCTGGTAATGGTAAGCTCTATAGCTCCTTGCCCAGAGGAGTCTGAACTGTTGTACATTGGTTCAGCAGCTCACAGTGATTGTGATTGTCTGCTGCTCTAGAATAACACTTTAATGATCACTTCCTCTTCAGGTGATACACCAGTGCAGATGTCAGTGCAGTGGTTGGATAAGACGATCCTTAGGTTTCACTCTTACTGTTTAACAGAGTGCTCTCCTCAGTTCCCAACAGTGGTTCATTATTAGTAGAGAGAAAACAATCCCTGTCTGAATCTGAATACTCTATTCACAAAGGGAGCTCAAATGTCCTTAAAGTTCTCCCTTACTGAAGTTGCAGTTTACCCTTCTGACATGTCTTTAACCACCCTGTGTGTCTTTCACTCTCTTTTTTTTTCACGATGGGTGTGTAAAAGATTGCTTTGCCTTTTTTTCATATGGATTCAACATGAAATAAGTCTCAGAAATAGGTAATCTGCAGCCAAAAAAAAGAGATAGCGTGTAGACCATTATACAAAACTCCTTATTGTTATGATCAGTGTCATTTCTTCAAAGAAAGATGGAATGAATGCAGGTATTTAAATCAACATGAATTGACAGGGGGCTGAATTCAAAAGGAATTACTTCAAAACTCAGTGGAAGTGCATGTGATATTCATATGTTGTTCCTGCTATTCATTGTGAATTTGTGGCCATTATTTTAAAGTGTTATCTAATTGTTATGTGCATATATGTGTGTATGCATTATGGGAAGAAATAATATCAATTAAAACTGTGCCTTGTGGTTGTCGAAAGGTAATGTTTTATTGGTTATTGATGGAGGAAAGGAATCTCAAAGAAAGATGATATAAATAAAACATATTTAAAAAAAGTAATCCCCCTCGGGGCTAGAGTTCACGCAGAGTTGCTGAACTACTGAAGGACATGTGGCAAGATATGGGGAAGCTGGCTTGCTCGCCAGTGATCAGGTAGTTGGCATCATGTGTTGGCGTCAGATGACCTGCACATTAAGACACTGCAAGGCTTTCCTGTTCACTGAGGTGAGTGTTGCCAACAGGTGCCTGGAGCGCTGATTTCCTCATCCACAAAAGCGACCCGGTGATAGTGTTCTAGCTGTGTGTTAGCCACTACCTGCTGTCCTTGACATTCCAGGCTGGAAAGTGAGCCAAGCTTTCTGGTCGCATTGCAAGATCATCACTGAAGTGTCTTCTGGAGGAAGATCTCTGATAGCAAACCCCTGTTAACCAATACAAGAGGAATAAAAATGATCAGGTTGATAGTCTAACAAAGGGGAAGTTACAAAATAGAAAATATTTCAGACACAGACAGTAGTGTATTGATTTTTGAATACATTTCACAATTTGACTTAAGATTCTTAGAAGAATTATTTTAGAATTGTGTGGTATATAGTACATGGCATGCATCTGTTGTACTGCATGCAATTATACCAATGGTTCTGGGACATTTTTATATTTTGTGATGTTAGTGCTCCACACAATTGATGACATAGTACATGTGCAACTTTCATTTTGGTGGTACAACTGCAAATTGCCTTTTAAAATATAACTTTATTATTTGTCTCAAATCTTGCAAGGTTGGTTTTATCTATTAACAGGATCTTATAAACCCCCCCCCCCCCCCCCCCATGAAAATGTTACAGCTCTGACACACGACTGACAGTGGCTGTAATAAATAAATAAATAAATAAAACAGTTTGAGGATTTAAAGTTAAAACATTTCTACTCTCCTTAAATTTATTGATGTATATCCCTTCGTGAGACTATCTGAAAACCGAGTTATGCAGCTTTCTTATATTCTGAATGCAGGTCCCATTTGCATTATATCTGAATCAGTTCTGTGATGGACAGCCCATTGACACTAAAGTGTGTGCTTCATACAATACTCTGAAGCAACCCTTTATCTGTTTTTTTTAAGACCCAGTATATGATGCAAATCCTCAAAAAGTGAAGCTAATTTCAGTTATGTGAGCCCAAGATTGAGATCCTACTTTTTTTGTATTCTAGTTATTTTAACAAAATAAGAGGTTGATATCATAAGTGTAGCATATTTATTGAGATGATGGCTTGTGATTGTTGATTCAGATCTGTGTAGTATAAAAGTGGAATTCATTCTACAGCCATTTTCTTTGTAGCGGTACAATAAATTTCCCTTTTTTCCCCCAAGCTTTTTCATGTTAAAAACCCTTATCTTGCACTTCACTATAATAGATTCAGCAAGTATGTTTTATTAAAAGTTCCTCACGCAAGTTTATGTGCCTTGCAGTGCATATGTGTCCATTATAATTAACATTTAAATACAATTTTTATGTTAATAGAAAATGTTAAAATCATAATTAGATTTTATTTTAAGTCATCGTTATCACATTTAATTTGTCTTAACTAAATTCTAAAGTAATTTTAAAAAGTTGTATAACTCTGTTCTTGTCACGTTTTACTTTAAAAAAACATTAACATGAATTACATTTATTTCAAGAGGGAATTAACTTCCTTTTTTTTTTTGCAAAAAAATGTTGGATACAGTATCTGAACTTTGCACACTTAGGAACATTTTTTTTAAATAATTGTATTTAACTTGTGTTTTAGCCATCTGCGATTTGAATATGCTAATACACATTGACAGCGAGTTGTCATTTTCATGTAACTAGATACTAGAGACCAAGCTAAAGTTTGGCTGGATTGGACTTATTCTATTTGGCGTTGACAGTAGGGCTGCACATGATCTTGGATTCAGAGATCTGTACATTGAAGGTACAGTTTATCTAAATGGGGTGGGTGTTTAGAGTTAAGTGTACAATTACATAGCACCACAATTCAAGAAAAACAAAAATGGAAACATCAGGCAGTAATTTTCAACAGCAGGCGTGCCTGAAAGGTTGTAGGTGTTCTGTTTTAGCTGTGGAAAGTCGCGAGTACCAAAGAGCACATACAATTCACACAGTATTGCAAGTAAATGCTAAAACACACACATTTAAACAATGGGAAACTAATTAGCCAAAATGAATTTGTTTAATTAAAAAAAAAAAAAAAAAAATACATTACGTCAGGTAGGAATTAATTGACATTCTGTGGGTGCATAAGAGTTTTTTTTTCAGAAGTAGCTTTTAGAGCTGCATTTTTTTCTCTGTGGCTTCAAGTTCTCTAATCTCTTTCACAGTTATTTACATATTCCATGGGTGTCTATGCTTTGATAGCACGGAAGGCACTGAAGCAAGCTCCCTTAAAACTATTAGTTATCAGTGCATATGCTTTATAGTCTCAATCAGCTTAGCATGTTCTGTCTGTCTGTCTATCTATCAGGACATTTCACGCACCATTAATGTGACTGCAGATTGTTTACTGTTTGCCCGAGCTGTTTTATTAACAAATATGATCACAAGTTGGAACCTTGAGGCACCTCCAAACTCAGGTGTTGGCATCTCCACCTGATTGCTGACTCATCTCGTATTGGTTAATATTGATTAGTCTTGTATTGATTTGTCTATAAATGTTAGCTGTAGGTATTAAATTCCATTGTTGAACTTGCAGAAATTCTGACTGTAATAGCAATCACATTATATATGCATGAGGGTTGTGGATATGCATACTGCAGAGTCACCCAGCTTCAGATATTTCTATATGGAAGATGCAACCATGCTATAGTTCCCTATAGACACGCGACCCAAATTACTCTATCAGTACAAGAAAAAATCTCCCAAACACCAAATGGAAATTCTACCTTAAGATTGTCCCCTATCTAACGAAAATTCACAAACTTCTCTAAGTGTACACTTACCATATCTGATGAAAGTCAGAATTGTACTGACGGTATATGAGTCCAGGCTTAATAGAAACTATGTAAGAAACTGTCTCACCCCCACCCCCCCCCCCCCCCCCCCCCACCACCAATGTTAAATTGTACAGGACATTCAGAGCGTTTCAGTAACAAAACACTTATCACGATGCATACACATGTCAACCCTCACTGAGCTTAAAGTATTTTGTATGTTCTGCTTCCCTGTATAGCCATCTGTTGCAGTGACAGTACAAAGTGTTGGAAACAAGAACAAACATATACATAACAGCGAGATGTAAGGGATTGGGAGAAAAGCTGGTAACATATGTTTTCCATTACCAGTAAGCTGCAGATGATTGTTTCAAAGTGCAGGTACTGTCATTGCTGAGCATGTTTTGTTAAGAAATTCGTGGAGGGCAAAGCTCACTGCAGACGTCAGATGATAAAAAGAAATCGGCTATGGGATAGCTGTTGCGGTGACACAACACTCCAGTGCCCTTGCATGCTAGCTGCCTGAATCTGAAGGTTATGAAATAGCGTTACCACTAAACTTGCAGTGCATCGAGTGTGCTTTGATACAGATTGTACACAATGCTGGGGTAGCTGTGTAATGAAAACCAGTAATACACTTTCATTTAGATTCTTCTGTATAAGTGTACTGACGGTATATTAAAAATCCATCTCTGTCAACTGATTTTGACATATTTCATAATACATATTTACTGATCAATAGCATGTTTTAAAGCAAGTTTGTATTGTTTTTTTTATCACCAAACGTCCATCACCTTGCATAAAAATGTGTTGCTGGATTTGTGATCTACGATACAGATACCATACCATTACTTGTAGCCTTCAAGCAACAAGTACCAGACAATGCTTGCAGTTTGTACATTTTAAGTAACATTGTATTCTGCACACAGTACCAGGAGTTAATTGTATTTTACCTCTAAAGGTTTCCTTAAAGTTTTATCATTTTAAAATAAAATAAAATAAAATAAATAAATAAAAACTCCTGTAATGGTCAGTGTGATGTTTCCCTTGTGGCTCATGATTTTGCAGAACAAACTTGTAATCTCAAGCAATTGGGATGATTTAGTTGTGAAATCGATAGGGTGTGATGTATCCGGAGTTCTCATTATTGTAATGTACCAACATCTCTTCAGAGCCCAGAGCAGGACGATTTGGTCGGGTGATTTATTGTACAATCTTGTAGGGTAAACTGTAACATCACTTGGAATACGAATCTGTACATTTATGGTTGTTGTTCCAGTCCTAGGTCATTAAGACCTTCCAATGTGATCAATACTGGTGGTTTTTGATCACTACCGAATAAAGCAGTCAAACTGAATATTAATTGATGTGGGGAAATAAGACCAAGCCTGGTGATGTGGTGAATTCATGTTCTTAATATATTTGTGGCATTCATTTGCATTTGGATCTGGTCCCATGTGTCTTGACTGAAGGTGTGTAATTTTATAAGGAGATTCTGGTTTGGTTTTGAATCCTATATGATAGCTAGGCATTTAAGCCTAAAATGCACATCCTTATGCTTCTTTTTATTGCACATTGCACCGCCAAAGACCATGCCATTTTCAAGGGGATGTTTCATAAGTCACATCTACACACAATAATATTGAAATCTGATTTGGCATGTCAAGTTGGGCTTCAAAATAAATTTCTAACTATAGATAATATCGAAGCATTTGTGGTAACCCATCCAGCAGATCAATGTAATGCAATAACATGTCTGGTTTCCCAGCAATAATGTTGGATTGGATTTCTGTATGCATTGATCCCAGATAGTTTTTATTGTGGACATGTTGGTCTGTTTGGCTCTTAATTTATGGGAATAAGATACGTTAAAAGACTACATTTTTAGGCTGAAGAAAGAACTTGTACTTTTGACCTTCTCGTCTGTAGGATCAATGCACCGTTTATGCATAGGTCTATGATCTGCCTTGAGGTGTCACATGACGTCAAATACAGATCAATTTCATTTTAAATGCTGAATGCATGGGTATTTGTATCTTAAAATTACTGCGATTACTGCTCTGATGGCTAATCTGACGGTACAGGAACATCACACAGGTTAAAGTAAAATTGACAGATTGATTAACTGATGGGGATTCTTCATACTGGGCAGCCATTTGAGTGTGCAGCCTTGTTGCAAAGACCCAGTTATCATGCCAAGACTGAAAAATCCTGTGCTTCTTACGGGGCAGAATTTTCCTACTGTCTTTAACACACGTTGTGAGAACTTTGATGTCCATAATGCATTATGTTGAGGTATACATGAGAGAAGTAGATCCAGGTGTCCTCAAAAGACTGATTTTCCATTCTGGGGAATAGCAAATTCTGTTTTTTGTTATTACCAGTTCTGTTTTTTCCCCACATTTATTTAAAATCAATTTATTGATAATTAAACATGGTATTTGAACATAAATATGTTGATAGTTAAAATAAGTAAAGTAATAAATATTACCACTTTTACTTATTTTTTTTAACCAAGATTTTCAATCAGACTCTTATTGCTTATAAACAGTACTTGGCTTATTGATGGCAACAGTTAAGAAAACAAATGTGCAGCACAGTTGTGAGAATCATACATCTTTCATTGACACTGTAGTTCAGTCTACAAATAAAGGTGTTTTAAAAGGGACCTGTTTAGCTTATTGCTGGTATTACAATAACAATACAAAATATTACACAGTTTAGTAACAGTCCAGTAATGTCACGTGAGCGTAATCCTATTTACAGTACTCCAATTTACAATTACATTACAATAACCAGGATAAAATATGAAACACTTTGATAAATAAGGCGTGTTGACTGACCTCGTTGCTCTACACAGGTTTAGTGCTGTCTATCACCTGATTGTAATTTAAATAGCGCCCCTTTTAATGTAAACGCATAACTAATCCTCCTAATTGTTTCTTTGCTAATTCTGCCTTGTTATTTGCAAAATTTAACAAGAGGTTTGTCTCCAGACAGAATGTCTTTATGAAACACAGTGTGTAGTGTAGCGACTACATCCTTTACACAGTAAAGTGATCAATTTCCAAGTTTAAGGAATGTATTAGAAAAACAGCTTTGAGCTAATTTCTTCATTGTCAGATAATATAATTTAATTAAGAAACGGTCATGGTTTAACATGGCTAATTATATCTTTATTAAATGCAGGTAGAGTGGAAAGAAATAAACAAAACAATAATTAAATACACAATTTAGCTTGTTTACTTCGGGAAAGCCTTGCTTTGAGCCAGTGCCTTTGATCTAAGTTTTTCAGCATGGAAGCATGCACTGCTTTTGCCATCTTTTTTGCTTTCTTGTTCTCTACATAGATAATCTAGAGAACAAGAAATAATGAGAAAATGTTTTAGTCTTTTTCTGGAACATTGCATTTTTTTCTTCTTCATTGGTGCAGCCGCTATGTTGGGTTTCGGTTCAACAGAGACCGAGTAAAGTCACATGATAAATTAACTCAACTTCACTGGGTGTAGTGAAGAAAAAAAAAAAAAAAAAGCCTAATTCTGTTCCCAATGCTTTATTGTAGAATTGTGTGCTGTTTAATGACTCAACAGCACGTCATTGAACAAAGTTTGGTTACCACCATAATTCTGAGCACCTGGCCCAATGCTGGTGTCAGTGTCTTCTTACAAAGTCAAGTCAGTCTGTATAATTTGCCAGAAGAACAGTTCTGTATTTATTTATTTTTATAAACATCTCTTTCTTTGACAAGAGATATGTGTTCAACAATTTGGTGTAGTAGTATTAATAATAATAATAATAATAATAATAATAATATAATAATAATAATAATAATAATAATAATAATAATAATAATATTTTTTCAGCTATGTCCCCTTGCGGATGGATTATCAAGACATTAGAGATGCTGTCTGCAATGCAAAGTCAAAATACATGTTTTGTTTGCTTTGATCCTAGTAGCACTGGCATTGACCATATTGGCCTACAACAGATTCCCAAAAGTTTTTTTTTTTGTTTTTTTTTAAATTCCAAATTAATATTAGCATTATTATTTTCAGAAGGGAAAAACCCACCCAATAAAGTTACAACACCCCCCCCCCCCCGCCAAAAAAAAAAAAAAACAACAACATGTGTTAGTTGTGTTAAGTTGTCTTATTTGTTTTATAATTTTTCTAAGTTTTGTTTCCTTCATAATGATTGAAAAAATAAATCTGCCCCAGTGTCCTTACAGAACATATCCACTTTGAAAGCGCAATACTTCTGAGTCAATCCCAAATAATTTACTTAATTTGGTAAGATGTATGGTGGCCAACATTGAGGTATTGTTTGTTGCGTTTACAGATGGTTGTTGTGTTATTCCTAATGGTAGTGGTGTGGCTGCCTGATAGTTGTGACAATGCAGTAATGACTGCGTAGCCTTTTAGCTAAATCCAATTAAAACTACAGATTAAGTATCTCTTTCAACAGCTCAGTCTAGTTTCTCTGCCAACATTAATAGGATGGAATCATTATCTGTTTAATGCTGCATTTTAAATTATCTGTCAGTGTTCTCTCCCCACCAGAACTCTGTATATTGTAAACAGATAGTGGATAATCTTGAAGCATAACTACCTGATGGGGTGGCATCTAAACCTGTTTATGACTGTATTCTTAAAAGTCACAACCTCAGCATATATATATTTTTAGCTTAGCACAGTGTGCCACTCTGAGGCTGGATGTTGTAATTGCAGTTTATTTTCATATTATTTTGTATTTTGTCACACCATTAAAGAATATTGTAAATGTAGCCAATATATTAAGTAAACATCAGTTCTCAATGGTCTGCACCTTCTTGATCACAATGTCCTGATTTCCTTTCTCCTCTACTTTAAATATTTACACCAGCACGAGAAAGAAATAATGATCAATTTCCTTGCCAGACAAATGCATGTTTACCACTTTTATCTAATAGTGTATTAAATACCCACCTTGAAAGATAATGTGGCAATTAGCGAGGTGTTATATTGCAGTTAACAGGATGTTTACCCTGTATGAACTGGGAGTTGAATATTGAATTAGCTGGAGCAGTAAAACAAGTGCATGTATAGAACTTAAACAAAATATGTTTATTTCTTTAAAAACACAGTTTGCCTGGATCCAACCCTGTCCTTGGGGACAATATATTCCACACTGTTGACCATTCATGCACAGACATTGCCAATCAAACAAGGGGAAGAACTGATTACTTCATCCTTTTCCATTAAACCTGCCTTTTGGAGTAAAATCAGAACAGACATTGATCCCTTTTATTAATAAATCCTCCAGTGATTTTATATTCTCTTTGTATCAAGTTCAGTTGGAGTTGTGGAGTTGGAGTTCAGTTGGGTGTGACTGCCACAAGCAGCAGGCTTTTTACCAGCCAGTAACATTTTACAGCTTAAATCTGCTATTCTTAGATATATAAAATAAACTGAAAAATATCATTATTTCTGTATATGAACTGGAATACTTGAGGAAAAGCATTTCAGCTAAAATCCTGCAAAACTATTAAGATGTTTTCTTGTTTGTAAATAACTGGTAATAGTAAAAAACACTGGGTAACAAATCTGGTACTGGAATCCCATTAAAAAAAAATACCATTAATTGTATTTACCAATTCAACACTTTTAATCTGAAGAGTATTGTCAGGAGAAATTCATTTGTAAGTATGTTGTCTAACACATATCTGTTATACAGTACATTATGACTGTGTTGAAAAATAAGCTGTAGACTGAAATGTAATGCGGCATACTCATAGCAGAACTTAACACAGTGATAGTTGGACCATGTACTGTAGTAGTAGACCTGGAGGAGTATAATAAACCTTCCTCATCTTAAAAAAAACAGCAACAAAGTGGTCTCCCTACAGAAATTGCAATTACCATTGGCTAAGAGCAAAGATACATTAGAAGCTTTTTTTAGCTTTGGAAAGCCATCGGAATTGAACATATTATTTGCAGACTGCCAAGTCATAATGGGTCAAAACACTGGTATAAGGACTTGCAACAGAGAATAACAATGACGTTGATAAAGAGAAAATCAAGCTGAAGAAAATGAGTTGCTAAGAGATGAAACAGTATTTAGAAAATAATGTTATAGTGTCTGTTGTTTTGGGCAAATATATTGTTCAAGAGATCACAACACACGCTTATGAAGATACAAACATCTGTTTAAACTTGATGGAGCCTAAGCTCTTGAACTGGCATAAAAGGCAGTTTTGCTTTATATAATTTAGCAGGGATGGGGTTAAAAATCCTCCCTGCCAAACATGTGCAAACATGTATTTGTTAATTATTTTCAGCTGGCAATTTATATTGTAAATTAAAGCCAGCTGACGATTATAAAAAGGGAGCAGTCAGTCTGCTCAAGACTGCTGAGTAGAAAGACATGGGAAGTGGTAAACTGTGTCCGAGCAGTCATTTTTGTACATACTGTGTTATGTTAATTGTTGTAAAACGTGTGTTCGTTTTTACGGGTAAACTGGGTATTGGTGCCGTGCTAGGAAGGCCGTTCCAGTGTGTTTTAGTTAGTGCTCGAACAGAGCTAGGTTTTTGTTTGTTTATTTTGTTTTTGAAAAATAAAAGTGCGTGACAGCGCTGAACTTTCATTTCCTGTGTCAAGTCAGGGGCAAAAAACCTTTCAAAGTGTGTTGGCAAGTGAAGGAGGTGTATATCATTCACAGTATGTACATTTGATCACGATCAGTGGTATTGCGTTTACACTGCCATTTGATCAGGATCGACTTTCACGCAGACTGAGGGCTTCGCATGTGCACTTAGAGCGTAAGTCCTTGCTTCATGTTATTACGTTCTACGTCATCCCGCTGAAGGATGCAACAAGGAAGAGGAAGTACTGCAGTTTCTCCGAAGAAGGCAAAAAATACATTTTTAAGAATTAAAAAAAAAAAAAAAAAAAAAAAAAAACACGGAAGATGTATTCGCTTACCTGCTCCTCTTATGCACTGGAGAGAATGTTTCAGTCTGGCGTCTGCCTTCAAAACAAAGGACGTCACTGCGCCGCAGTGCATGGTAGATCTTGAGACGTTTACACTGGCAGGATCAAATGCTACCAATGCATTTGATCCTTGTCTGTACCATCTCCCTGACAGGTACATTTGATCTGATTGCCAAGCAGTTACACTGCCATTTCTGAGCTGGATCAAATGCCACTGATGCATTTAATCCAGATCAGAAATGGCAGTGTAAACGCGGATATTAACACTAAGATTACTTCTGCATACTGAAAAGGGAGGAATAAGGCAACGGTTTATAAAATAAAATGATATTCAATTTTCACAACCTGTACAGTTTGATCAGCTGATACACCACCAGGCACCGTTGTGCATTGGGATATTTGTGAGTGCAATTTGCTACTTGTCCAGCAGGTGGAATTTGTGTACATACTTGGCCCCGTTCAAATAGAGTCCTCCAGATGTGAAAAGAACATGCAGCAGCCCGCTTCACCACCTGGTCTCCCCTCTTTATGATCACATTTTAGTAAGGATTAGAAGTGGCATTTGACTGGCTAAAGTCGAGACTGTCTTTAATCCAGCCCCATGTCTCCCAGCTGGAGTCACTGTAAAGCAAATGGGAATTGCCGACATGACAATTGTATAAGTCTGTGGAAAAAGTCATCATATATTTCACACGCAGCGTTAGCTCTTCATGTATTTTTCTATGATATGTAACATCAAGTAAAAGTGCATTATTATAAGCAGAAAATAGCTTAACCGTTATTAGTTTTACCATGCTGTTGGTCAATTTCAGACAGCCTAGCCAGAAAATAAAATAAAAAAAATTGACTATCTATTTTACAGAATAATAATAATAATAATAATAATAATAATAATAATAATAATAATAATAATAATATAAATTGTAATGTAAAAAATCGAATTTAAACGGTAAGCTTAAATGATAATTGTAGGTGTTTGTTTTTATTGCACATCCCTAGAAATAGGTATTTTATTTCAAACCAAAATGTTCAATGTAAGCCTTTAAGATTTTAAACAGGCAGTGACATCACTTTGCTTAACATCTAATGGTTCGATTTTTGAGTTGCTTAGCAAAACTAGGTTAACCATTGCAAAGCACATAATTATCAGCATTTTATTTGTCCAGTCATATCCATGTGATAAATTAGATGCATTAAAAACTAAAATCAAACAATCATATGCATTGATTGGATTTGCTTTGCACTAAAAGCAGGTTTTAGCATACTAAATACTAAAAGAAACCTAATAATTCAATGATAAACATTTTGGCAAGTCTTTCTTAATGTCTGCAAAGACTTCCAGCAGAAATGCATAACAATTAATTCTAGTTTCAATTAGTATTTCTAAAGTTAGCACCATTGAGTGTGTCATAGTTATGGTTAATAAGTCAAGCCATATGGATTTATACCAACAACAAAAAAAAATGCATTCCTTACCTGAATGCATTCCTTTTGCACTGTTTAAAAAGCTATGTATGTACAGTATTTCATTTTATGTATAAATGTTTTAAAAAAATTAAATAAAAATGAACCACTGTTTTTGAGAAAACTCGGGTCACCCCACATTAGGATTTTCCATGTTTTCACATTATGACTGCACATAATTTAACCGTGTCATAATTCATAGCATTATTCCTTAGCCATCAACCACAGATTGCCATCTGCAGATAATATGCACCTACAAAACCCCATTATTGCATCATTACGATTGAGACTCACATGGAGTAGATAATCATTGCTTTATATACCACCTTCTTATTTAAGACATTTACAAGCCATGGAGATGAGAATGATCTTTTAAAATAAGGATCGTCAGTTTTTTTGACTGTCATTGTTTTCCAACACTAGAAAATTCTGATCTACCTTTCTGTGAAATAGAAATTCATTAGAATACAGAGGGACAAGGCTGCTAAATTTACAATACAATAAATAATGTATACATTAAAGCATATATGGAATATGTGCATTGTTTTGTCTGACCAGTACAAGCCAATAAGAAGAAGAAGAAGAAGAAGAAGAAGAAGAAGAAGAAGAAGAAGAAGAAGAAGAAGAAGAAGAAGAAGAATTGCAATTGCAAGAGAGAATGACAGTGAAGCTGATAAAGAGAAAATCAAGCTGAACAAAAATGAGTTCTTAATATTTAGAAGATGAGGTTTAGGATGAGCTGGAAGCTGATTTCAGAGTTTACCAATTAAGGTTAAGTACAAATTGTACTGCGTAGAATAGATAATACATAAAACAAAAGGGTTTTAAACAAGACGTACTTGCCATCTAAAATAGCAATTTCCACAGTTGATGAAATGAACAGGTATAGATTTCCCATAGACAATAAAACAACCCAGCCAAGAATTTAGCATCCTCCAGTCGTTACCAGTGTGTCAATTGTAGTGTTGGGAACGAAATTGGAAAGCAATTTTGAATACTTTTGATATTTTGTCAAGCTGCCAACCTGATGGTCATGTTTGACTTTTTGAAGTTTAAAAGACGTGTCTTTGGCCATTTAATGAAGGTCGTTTGTGACCATTGACACACCCATTTAAGAAAACAGTCCAAAAAAACAGGTATTTTTCTGTGTACACCTCCAGGATTCTGAGAGGCCTCAAAGCTCAATGTCATTCACACATTTGTAGCTGGACTAATAAGAACCCCCTATTGAGATTGCAGCAGACAGGCATTTGTGGAAAAATCTTGGGGAAGCCTTCATCCAGCAGTGGATTGAAAAAGGCTGAAGATTGATATATATATGATATATATATATATATATATATATATATATATATATATATATATATATATATATATATATATTCATATTGACATGTTGCCCTAGCATAAGGGTCATTTAAACTGTATTTTACATGGGTTTTTATTGAAGTCATAAAGCAGCAAGTACAATAAATGTATAATACTGTAGAGACTCAGTGTGGTGTTTGATGGATTTTGCCCTTGGTCTCATAGTCATAGCTAGTTATTGGAACTAAAACGAACTGTGTTTTCAGCACTGTAGTAGTTATTGAAACAGCAAAAAAAAAAAAAAAAAAAACACAGGTTTAAGACTGTATATAGCACCCTGAATTCTTTTAGACAGGGTTCAAAATCCCCATAGTTCAGCTCAGTGCAGTCTTCATTTTTAGATACAATATATTCTCTCTGACAGAGCCAGTGTCTATCTTGGTTTGAGGCTTAATTAACTTAAACCTGAGGTCAAAGAGGCAGCTGTGGTGATTAACAAACACCCGTTTGGGAGAATGTTTACGCTTTCTTGCAGGTTTATTTTTAACACTTTTTTTTTTAATATATATTCTAAATAAGTTGAATCGGCAAAGGTATTATGATAAAAATGTAGCTTATTCCCTTAAATTTACATAACAATTGCTTTGTAGAATTTGAACTGAAAGTCAGTTCACATTTCCTATAGTACTGTTATCGCTCCACAGTTTTTCAGTGGAGTGCGACCTGCTGGACCCACACCGATCAATCACTCCTCAATCCCATTAAGCGTTTGTGCAACCACAGCCTGAAAATCTTGTATAGTAAACCAAACTCTGTACCTCCTCAGATCATTAATCATTCGTCAAATTCTACTTTGCTTTGAAGATAACAAAACTATAAAGTTCCAAAGTTTATCCGATGGGTGTTATGATCTCAACTCCTGCTTCCTCCATTAAACTCTGTTACAGTACTAATAGAAATCATCTTCTGAGATTTGAAGGGCTGTGCAAAGAGTTGTGGTGAACCTAGTGTTGTATACAGCAGTTACTGCATGCTGT
Organism: Polyodon spathula; assembly: GCF_017654505.1. Classification (NCBI taxonomy): domain Eukaryota; kingdom Metazoa; phylum Chordata; class Actinopteri; order Acipenseriformes; family Polyodontidae; genus Polyodon; species Polyodon spathula. The sequence continues at coordinate 13,244,929 of NC_054559.1, forward strand.
GCTTCTATCCACTTCCTTTGGAGGACATAGCTCTTTTTCAGTAGTGAACACTTGTTAACACTGGCTATATAGACTAATTGTTATACGTACACTATAGGAATGAGTGACGACATCAGAGGTCGAGGTCGTAACTTCCAATCTATAACACCAAACTTAATTTGCCGTTCATTTAGTAGTAAACGTAGAGCTGGTTGATTTCACATGGATCTATTGTGGTTGTTTTACTATTATAAGTTTAAGTCTTTTCATATGTAGACTTTTGACTTAAATTGCATCACACAAATGATGTCTAGTAAATTGCCAAGTCAGTTTCTGCAAGCCATAGTGAAGACACAGTACCAGAATTTTACCAACAAGATGGTGCAACAGTGAGCAATGTCCAGTACATGAATATGCTGATAAAAATATGGAACGGTAATGGTAAGGAGACACTCCAGTGTATCACAGAAGTTATGATTGTAATAGATACATTATTATAAGACATTATTGCTGTCTGTGGTATGAAATCTGTAAAACTGGAATTTTGCTCAGCCAAGAAAAATGAAAAGGTACTTGAGAGCTAATTTACTCGGATATAACGGAAATGACAGATACCTGGGGATTGTGTTTATGCAGCTTCTGGGGATATGTCCTTTTAAATTAGGCAAAATAAAAGCCATTACCAGCTCATTAATGCCGCTATATATTCTCTTTTTCAACTGAACGTCAACAAACAAAAGAGCTGCATGTACGGTTGTTTTAATGGCTCACCATAGTATTGCAGGCTGTATTATAAGGGAATTTAAGTATGTGTGTGTGTGACTGTTTAGCCAATCTAATGTGGCAAGGGTTATCTATGAAGTTAATGCAATGGTTTATCATGGGTCTACTGTCGGTGAAAGCTGTTCCTAAGAATTTTAAAAGCCAGCTACATAATACTGTACCATCTACAAAAACAAGTAAAGCACTGTATGGTTCCTTAGAAAGGGCTGATACATGATACAGGTATCGCTATAGACCTCTAGCAATAGTGTATAATGCAAGAATCCACATTGCAGTCTTACAGATACTTTTGCTTATGGTTTGAGATCTGACTTGAAATTGTTTGTTTTAACAGGTATGATCACACACAGCATGTTTGCCCTTTATTCTGGGTCATTAATTCCAATACAGTTCTGCTTGTCACCCTTGGATCCCAGAGATGCATTGAGATGTAGATTGTATGTGGCAATGGCTTTTTTTCCATGATCATGAGATTAGTGATTACCCTCTCGTGCAAGGAAATGTAAAATTGATCCTTCAGTGCTGGCATTGTCTTGCTGCTGATCCGGACTGTATAGTCCTAGTGGGGTTTGCCTTGTTTCACTCTTACAAACAGTGGAGACTGACATGGAGCACGATCCATCCAGCGTTTATTCTGGGCCACATTGAGCTCAGGTCAAAGCACCTTAACAAAATATATCAGAAACTAAGAAACAGTATTTGAGTAATTGAAATCTGAACGAGTCAGAATGAATGCAAACATCAGAAAAAGAAGACGGTAAGAAATGTAAATTATTTTTTAAGCTACTTATTCTTTTGACTTTTGCAATGAGGTTTGAAGGTGAAGTTGTTTCATTATTTAGCAATTTACTGCAGAATTCTGCGCTAATTAAAATGTTAAGCCCCAGCCTCCTTGATTGTCAGTTCAATTTTAAGAATCAGAAGAAGAAGAAGAAGAAATAGACTGAATGGGATTTCATTATTTAAAACAGAAGGTCATTTTTGGCTAAATTACAGTCAAACTAGAATTGTGCAACTCAGTGGCATTGTATGCTGTATAATCTAGATGGCAAGGTATGCATTTACTGTGTTACATTAATGGTTATTTTGTATTTTGAAAAATGTTTTGAAGATATTTAAGTTGACTTACTGTAAAGGATTCTGTCTCTGTATTGGAGTAGCACATTGAAATAGCTTGGTGGGAAAGTATCAGGTTCTTTTAAGGCACCATGGGATCCTTAAAATGTCCCTCTATCTGCAATGCTGCTAGATTGTATATAAACAATGTGAATAATTTATTTGATGACAAGTTATGCAGGGTAGATCTGTTGAAAGACAATATCTTGTTTCTTTAAATGGGTTTTGTGGAAAGGAAAATGTAGATGCAATTAAGGAGGGTTTTTTGTTTGTTCAGACCAGAATTGTTAACCTGTATAATGATTTAGAAAGCTGTGTTTACTGTTTCAGTCAAAATTGCAAACCTCCAAACTGGCTGAAACACGTTAACCCCTCTGGTACATTGGTTGAGGTTTATGCCAACTATTGACAAGGTCAGAAATAAATGTGGTAAGACTTAAAAAAAAAAATGCTGAATACCAACTGCGGAGAGCTTTGGTGAAGTGTGTATGGTAATGAGAGAGAACAACTCGACAAAAGTATGGTCAAGCGCAAAATAATGTATTAGTAAAGAATGGGGGGGGGGGGGACTAGAATAGTTTATGAATCTTGGTTATAGATCATGTGCATTTATCATCTAAAATCCACTGTACATCAGCAATAGCAAGTGTACTTTTTCTTTTGTTCTTTGAAGGTAAGATTTAAAATGAAACCTAAGCCTAAACATTTTGTGACAGAGGCAGTTAATTGTACATTTTGTTTAGTAAATATTCATTGGAAAAAGGATACAGGCACTTTAATATAAGTGAGCACTAAATGCTGATTTTCTCAAGCTGTGTGCCAATTATTGCTCGTTGTCTGTGCCACTCTGCTTTCTTTCCTTATCTTAGATCAAGAAAAAAAAAAACCTACAACTGGTTATCAAAATGCTAATGTGCGAGAAAGGAAACATTAGTCATTCACAGTAAAATGTTATTAAATATGGTCTATTTAATCTTGTAAAAGTGACACTATCTCTTCAGAATTACCAGATGCTGCTGAGCCTGTGTCGTCTTCATTCCTATGTGGTGATGATGGCAGGAGGTGAATGATGCTGAATGGAAATTGCATGCTGTCCTCAATCAGTTTAGGTGAAAGCGATAAAACAAAGAGAATCGCAACTCCAGGCCTAATTTTTTAATGCACTGGGAATGGTAAGTGTTTCAGATAACAGGAGCCTGGATGAGGTGGGTGATGTATTTCAAAAGCGAATGTTTGACAAGGGGTTTTCTTTTTAGGCTACTGTGGTGGGTGTTTGTAGAATCTCTGTGCTAGAAGGTTATTTTGGAAAACCGTTTACGGAGAGCAGGTGTTACAGTAATAAAACTTAGTATGAAGGAAATCCCCTTAACTTGATGATGTTGGCATCATGCCTCGCCATCCCCCATTTTTTCCTTCAAGGTGCTATCATGAGTTCAGAAGTTGCTTAATGGTTATAATTGCCTGGCATGGATATATGTACATTTGGATACATGTAAGACTTGAGGAATTGCAATGAGAACTGCAGTAATGCTATGTTAATTTTACCTACGGATTCCTATCAAAGGGTAGGGATTTTTCAATAAATTGGATGATTTATGGTTAGTTTTTTTAATAAGCAAAGCCTTTTTGTTTTACCAAACAGTTTTAGCATGCAGAGTTTTAACTCTGCAGTGATATTAAAATCAAAATAAGTAAGTAAACTGTTAACGGAAGCAGTAAAACTTTTACAAGTTTGAAAAACTCCACTTTCTGCTCTGCTGAATTTACCATGTGTGGGCAGACTCTTATAAGCTGGAAATGTGCTCTTTCATATATACATTTTTAACACAAGATGAACATTTACTTCATGAGAGCACGAAGTGCTGTGTATAAATCAGAAACTCATTTTTCTGCCTGGCTCCCCTGTCCTTCTCTATCTCTGTGTCAGGGTCAGTTAATTTCCAATTATAAACCAAGGAAATTCCCTTTACTTTGAAGCAAAGGGAATTTCTGAATTGTAAAGACCAAACAATGTTATTGACTGTTCCCTATAAACAGATTTATGTCATACTTAACTTGTTTAATATACTATGCTCTGGATTACACATTGTAACATTATTTGTCTATGTTTCATATCCTCTAGAATACTGATAAAGCTACCTTTATAGTTGGTATATATATATATATATAATATATATATATTATATATAATATATATAATAATATAATAGATATATAATATTGTATAAACGGGGTATGTATACAGGGGTAATTTGTAAACACAAAGGTACTGGATCATACAATTAAGAAAGAGGGATAGCATTTTTGGTTCTAGACCTAATGTACTGACCTTGAGTTGCAGTAGCTTCTCTATATGCTTCAAGTTCTCATCTGCTTGTTGATTTTGTGCCTTATTGATGGTGCTGGTAGCTGCATGCCAACCTTTGCCTAGCCATGTTTTAACATGGTCTTTGGGTTTGCACAATACCAGTGATGAACAAGAGCGACCAGCACTGTTTTTTAGAATTTTGCCATCTGAGTTTAGAAAAAAAAAACTAGTAATGTTCTTACTCCTAGATGTCGCATCATAAAATACATTTTTGTCATGTAATTCATTGAACTATGAATATTATTATTATTATTATTATTATTATTATTATTATTATTATTGTGCATGTTATGTACATAGAGTTCTTTTGTGCAACAGTTCATCATTTGAAAACTGTATAATTCTCACCTGTCAGACAAAAAGGTACCTGATCTGGAATCCAGTGCAAACCCACACAAATGAACCCTTGATTGCATAGCTCTGATAATGTATTTGAAATTAAATAAAACCCACATTTACAATAAATCCAGGAAATACTGTTTACAGACTCTTTTTATTATTCACAGAAATTAAGTAAGCAGAGTGGTGCTTCCAGCTGCTATAAACTACTTGTAAATGGAAGAAATCTTTAATTTGCATTGGTTTAATAGCATACCATACTTGGTAAATGGTGCATCCCAGGAGCTCACAATCCAGAGTTCCTTTACTGAGGTGGTTTGTTACATTCCAGTGCTCTACAGAATGGGGTGGCAATAGAATGAAAAGTCCTTAAGAGGGACCAGTCAGACTATGCACATATACAGTGTAAAACTAGCACAAAGTGAAAGCCGCAGACAATGTTGCAAGTGAAGCTTGGAGCAGTACCTGTATTTTTATGCAGCAAGGTAACTAAAGATCAGCTGTAAGTTTTTTTTTTTTTTTTTTTTTTTTCTATAATTGCTATTTCTAAATGAGTTCCCCAACCTCCAGTATTCCTCTGACATTAGAATATAGTCACAGTGTTCATCTTCTGCCTAAATATTTTATTCTGCAACCTGAGATTTAAAACCCTGGGCATCTCTGTATGAAAATAAATAAATAAATAAATAAAAATCTGCTCAATCAGGACATATGTCATGGCCGACAGAACACAAGATAAGCAAAGGGATCCAATTAAATTTGAAATACCTACAATCTGTTTGAGGTGTCTTCCTTGCCAGTTGGTTATATATTATTTTTCTCAATATCAGTTCAGCCTGCCTGCTTCACTGCAGATTCATGCTTTCTAACCTTTTACATGTAAGCATAGAGTCTGTATCAATGCTCAGCTGTAATTCACCAAAGCAAAATAAGGGATGCAGAAAAGTGAAACAATGCCCTTTGCTCACCTCAGAGCGGAATTCTAGTCACTTTCCTTTCAACCAGCACTAATGTATTCCCTGTCCAGGGAATCAGCAGATTAATTTAACATGCTCTTCACAGGGCTTGGATGGAAAGTAAATGAAGTGACCAGAGTTGTAATTGAATGTTACAATTAATAGGTTATAGACAGTTTTGTATGTGCATAGAAACAGTGCTCACCGATGAATGAACAGGGTGATGCAATACACTGTTGCCCTGTCAGCTCGCAAATGCATTGCTACAACACCTAGTATATTCATTGTATTGTTTCAGAAATGTACTTCAGACAGGCCAGCTCATTTTTTGTTGTAGTTTAGTTTACTCCATTGAAGGACAGGGACTGAATATAATTTCAAACCTGGTTTCTAGTTCTTTGCTTTAACCATGAAGCTGTATATTCAAGAATGAATCCTTCACTTTTTTAAATCATTTTCCCTGGCATGTGTTTTATAAGCAATAAGCTACCAATGACTCATGCTGAGTAGCATTCCTGTTAAATGGCAGTCCAGAGTCCTTAAATTCCTTTTGTTCTACTTCAACAGCACATCACTCTGTCCATTATCACTATGCTTATTTAAAATTGTAGTTCTGCTAATTGTACATTATATTATTAAGGTAAGCACATAAAGTCTTGCCCAGCACATAAAGTCTT